>NC_056725.1:982247134-982367134 GCF_019279795.1 Protopterus annectens | reverse complement strand
CAGATCCCAGGACTGTATGTGTAGACATTGACAGGTGCAGGACTGGGTTGTGTTGGATGCATGGAGGGGTGTCCATGGCCAGTAATGGGGATCTCTACAGCCTGGCAGGTGCGGTCTGTGACTGTCCCACAATATCCTGTATATGGTTGACACATGCTGTACCTGTGTATATGCAGACACACACAATTACCACAAACAGTTGTGGCTATCACATACACACACCCATTGCACCACCATTGGGCCATGCAACAACCATTGTCCCTCACACACACACACCTCCGTGTACATTGGATGGCTCTATGACAGCTCTGGACATGTTAACACCACACCCTGTGCATATGATGTCACCTGTGCCACCACCTGTGATGTATAACATTGATGCAGGATCTGACTAACCTGGCACTGCTGCATACAGTGGCTTTATTCCACTGTATTGATGTTAGCATGCTGTTAACACACAGTGTGTTACTTCCAGGTGTACTTCAGCAGGCATGCTGCATTGCAGTTATGACCATCACTGTGGCATAGTTTACAGCACTGTTACCTCTGATGATGTAGTCTCCATCCATGTGCCATTTCACTGATGTGTGTAGTATTGGCAGCACATGTGTTTGTGTGTGCAGTACGTGAGTAATGTGTGTAGTACACATGTATACCTGCTTACAAATGCATACACAACATTACACGGGCTTCACCATTCGTACACTAGCTTACTCATTCTTCCACACGTGCACACAGGCTAACACGTGAGCACACATGCTTACATGGGCTTACTGGCGCGCACGGGTGCAGACACACTGTGGGCAGGTTTGCAAGTCACATCGGTGGTATCCATGGCGTATGCTGTCAGTCTCCTGACGTTCCCTAGGATAGCTCATGACATGCCTCTTCCACTGAGTACTGACAGCACACATGTGACACTGCTCCGATGAGGTTACAGTGTTTTGTACAAACACACTCCTGTTGTCACCTATCTTCTACTCTAATAGTCCCCTTAACCTACACTACACTGTAGAGGCTTGGCCCATATGGCATGACATGTTGTGATTCACTATCCTCAGCCTCACTTGCCTCACATTGCCTAGAAATGCTTCGTTACATCTCTGACAGAGCGCTTCCACACATAGGTACCAGTACGCAGTAGCCATGTTGTCTCCAGCTTGCCATTCATCTGAATGGCATACTAACATCTAGCTAAACTTACATTTTGTATGTATATTATCCATATGTCTTGTTTTGAAGCGCAGCGCGTTCTCATGGTGCTGCACTGCACTTCCACACCAGGGATCGGGGCAGGACAACAACTGGTTCATTGATATCCAGTGGACAAAGCCGCCACTGGCCTTGGACTTGGACATTGGCATGCTTCTTTGACTGTATTCATACTGTATTTGCAGCTGTCATTGCTCCGTTTAGCAATGTGCAAAACTTTAGTCGCATAACATCCGGATACATTTCTGCACATAACTCTGCTCTTGCACGGACAGCTTACTGTTTCATGTATCGCATAATTATGTAGGGTTACCACCTGTCCCACTTTGTGAGGGACAGTCCCTCTGTGGGCAGTTGTGTCCTGACATGTAGTTGTCAACATGGCAAATGTCCTGAAATTTTAGGACAAACATATTTCTTATATTTTATGTGATAGTTGCATTAAACAGTTAATTCTGTATCTGAAATACCTGACTGTTATGAGAAACAGAATAAGCAACTAAAATGCTACAGGAATACGCTTTTCTGTAGGCAACACAGTTATGTTCTGTCCTTTCTACTAGCCGTGGGTATGTGTCGGCCTGTACAGTCTAATGTCTGTACCAAACATGTCCCACTTTGGCCATTTGTAAGGGTGGCAAACCTGCTGTGACAGTTGTGGTGAACACAGCATATTTTACAGGCCGACACATACCCACGGTCAGTTCGGCAGATAGAACTTACAATTCTTGCCTATATCTAAGCTTATTCTTGTAGCATTTCGGTATCTTATTCTGTTTGTTATGACATTTATGTATTATATGTCCAGTGAAATATGTTTAATGCAACTATTGCATGATGTCTACGGAGGAATTATGTCCTATATTCTCTGGACATTTGCCAGTTTTACATGTTTGTGTCAGGACACATCTGCCCACAGAGGGACTGTCGCTCGCAAAGTGGGACAGGTGGTAATCTTGGTCGACGGTATGGATCATACTGTTCCTTTCGGCCTACATGTGTCCGTGTTGATATGGCTCGTTTATATGCTCCTTCTGTTTCATTTACATGCGTATGCTATTTGGTATGTGAAATATGGACATACCTTTTGTATGTGACTATTACATGGCTTGTGGGATATGATTCAGACATACGGTCACTACCTATATCTACATTTTTCCTTGTGTATTTTGTTATGGACACATCTGCACAGCTATGTTCCCTCCTTCAAATTATAGGTCGGCTGGTGACCCTCTCCGCTGGACTGGACGTACCTACTGGTGGCGCGCTAACATCTGATACGTCTCACTTCCACATGGTATAGCTATCAACACTACGTTGGACTAAAGGCACATGGTTTTCCTGTCATTTGTTCATGGGTAGGGACCCATTATTCCCTACCATGCATTTGTGTTTGAGTCTTCATTTTCTGTTCGCAGGGACTCTGCTTTGCATATGTTTCAGTCTCCATGGACACTGATAGTTACGATTACTATTGCTGGCGGAATATAATATTCAGCAGTTTAGGTTGCTCCTCAAAAGCTGACATTGACATGCCTCCCTGCGCAACTTCGATACGCACCTTGCACTCGTGCACATTTCCTATGCACGTGGCTGTGGCAGCTGCGTGCCTTCATTAATATGCATATGGCGCCACTACTCCACATCTACGCTGCACGGCCGGCGCAAGCCTTACGCCGGACTTGCGCCGAGCTTCATGAATCTGGGGGCAGGTGTTGTCATCCAGTTGCAGTTAGACTGCAGTTCTTCTAAGTTTCCTGAAGCTATGGTCTGCCCTTAATGGACATTATTCTACTATTTCATTTACATTCTTATTTAGCCCCATTATTGTCTTGTTTATCTTTATGTTGATGTAATACAGTTCTCTTCTCATTCATTCGTATAGTGTAAATTTACTGTTTAAATTGAAATGGTATCAGTGACACAAAGCAGCTATCAGGGTCCAAATCACTTACCAAAGAAAAAAAGAAAGAAAGAAAGAATGAAGGAGATGGTTAAATAGGGAAGTGATGGAATGAAAAAAAGGAAGAAAAAAGGAAGAAATATCAGAAACAAATAATATTCATGATTTGAAAACTATGTGATAAAGAATGTAAAACCTAAACCACATTTGAATATGGTAGTACTTGTTGACTTTGTTTTTATTTTTATACTATTTTATTTTATTTCATTTCATTATTTGCTTGTGTGGACAGTACATGGTCCCTGTACTTTGATCTTCTATCATACCTGAAGTTAGCTAAACTTTTAATGAATACCAGAAAATTCCTGGACACACACATTCAGCATCTCTTACATATTCAGTTCAAGTCCATGCCTGCAAAGATTTCAGTGTCTTAAAAATAAATAAACATGTATGCTTGTAATACCAACAATGATCCTATTGTCAACCATGCAAACAGTCATTCTGTCAAACAATAAGTAAAGATAGCTTCAATGAGCAAAATCACGGAACTTGTTTTTTCCATGCAAGAAACCATCAGTGCAGAAAAAAGGCAGATTCATTAAAATAGCTCTGATTTAACACAGAATCTGAGACTCAGAGCATCACTAATGATGTGACGGGTGCAGGTATTCAAAGACAATGCATAATGCATGTCTTCTATGTTGTCAGCTAACTTACAAACCATCCTTTAAATTAATGAATCCTAGGCAGCTAGTGTGAGCTTGACCTGCATAGATATATACGTGTATGTATATATATATATATATATATATATATATATATATATATATATATATATATATATATATAGATGTGTGTGTGTGTGTGTGTATATATATATATATATATATATATATATATATATATATATATATATATAGCATGCATATATATGTGTGTGTATATTTATTTATCTTTATCAAATACATTTATTGACATAAATAATGACACCAAATGACTGACATAATTCATGTTGCCACTCAATTATGCATGTGCCGAGCATCGATCTTGGTGCATGCAAAAAATCAACAAAAAAATTATACAACCCCCCCCATTTTTTAGGGGGGGGTCAATCCCCCCTGCACCTCCTCATGCGAGTTGCTGCACCCCCCACACCATCTGTTATTTATATATTCTGACTCTTGCATCACAAATTTTCAGGGAAATGGCAAATTCCCTAACCCCAAGAATTGTCTGATCTGCCGCTTTTTTCAACCATCTGTTTAGTTGGCCAAATTGTTGTGTTAAATAAAGAGATGTCAATAAAACTGCCATTTGCCAAAGCAGTGCCTTATATATATATGTGTGTATATATATATATATATATATATGTATATATATATATATATATATATATATATATATATATGTATATATATATGTATATATATATATATATATATATATATATATATATATATATATGTGTGTGTGTGTGTGTGTGTGTGTAAACATCCATTTTATTGATATTATTAACAGATGTTGGAACAGCACTGGGTTAATCATAGCACTATTAAGCAATAGAAAACTTTAAAAACTTATAAGGAATGTACCGAAAGAAAACAATTTTATCTGAAAAATACTTAAAAAAGGAGAGGAAAGCAATGCAGTAAAGTTTGTCAAAGATCTATGTGAAAGTTGGCTAAGTATAAACAGACTCGCAATTTGCATGTTATGGTGGAAATTGTACATTTAGGTCTATGCTCAGTAGTTGAAGGAATATTCTTCTGCTGTGAATTAAAATACTGAGCTCTTCTGATAAATGCAGTACTCTGTGGAAAGTGAGAAGAGAGGACAAGCTATTTTGAAGATGTCAGAGAACTCGCATTATAAAAGCCATTTCCAATTTTGTGTGCATCAAGAGAACATTTTTCATTTTACACTCAAAATATATTCTGAAAAGGAACACAACTTCAAATGGAACACCCTGCTATTCCTTGTTTGAAGTACAATAGAAACCAGATAATTTGCTTCTCACAATACTGCTTAACTGTAATTCAATAGCATTTTCTTGCTTTTATTGTTTAATGACCAGGCTCGTTGCAGCTACCAATGCACTGAATATTTAACTATAGCTATTTGATACGCTGGAAGTCTTTTCCTATGCTCATCAAATGTAATGATTGTGATGCTAATTTGCACTTAATCTTAGTGGTCAGTAAAACATTTATAATGGTGAATTCTGAAAATTATTGATGTGTGGGACAAGTAGACTGCTTACTGACACTACATGTATCAGTGCCTTGATATTTTATCTAAAAACACTGCCTTCTCATCAGTGTAGATAAACATGTTTATTTTTATTTTACATTCTAGGATGCCAGAAATCAGAATATAAAAATCGAAAGTGTCTACTGTGACTAGAATACTACATGTGGCTAGGCTGCTAAAACATGATACAAGAACCATAAAAATGCATGCAAGCAGACCACAGTAGTAATTCATAAACACTGCACTGCATGCACTGCATAGACCACAACAGTTTGTACTACATATCTGCATAGATAAGGCATATTTGCATATATGCAGAATAATTTATTGAGAAGTTCAGATATGCCTAGAATTCCTTTAGGTACAGTAAAAAATTGTCCCATAGTGGCAGTGTAGTCAGTGTCTGGTGAGATCATGTGATGTCACACCATAAAAAGGGGTCTATATCAAGTGAACGAAAATTTATATAATGGAATGTATTTACATTGACACATAAACGCCGAGACAAGTAAACGTCGAACACGTAAAAGCTTGAAAATCAAAACATCGAAAACTTTTAGTTGGCCAACAACTGCTCCCTAGTATAATAAGTGTAACTAACCACCAAAATTAACTTTTCTTACCCTACCAAGCTGTGCTTTATGTACAAGAAAGGAAATATATTTTACATACAAAACGGGTATTAAACTATACCGTATTTTAAGTAAACTACAAACTAAGTGATTACATATTTAAATAACCTCCTCGCCCAAGAAATCAAAATATGCACTTCAATAATACGTAGAAAACATATGGTGCACACAGCATATCGATATTAGTATGGTATTAAATTTTAAGTAGCATGCCAACTGCATGTAAGAATTCAAGTACAGTATACTGTTCTTTATTTTTCAAAACAGTCTGTAGATGAAAGTTCCTTTCTAAATGTTTTTTTTCTTCTTTGGAGAAACAGGATATGCAGACATTAACTGTAATCTAATTTCGTCAACCCGATTTTGCTCTCTAACAAGTACTGACAGAACAGCTGGTATGTCAGAAATACATCTGCCTAGCAGACACCTAATCCTCCTATGCCAGCCCTCCATGTAATTTTGTGTTCATGGTAAAGAAACATCATTCAAACTAGGAGACATTCCAGAACGATATAGGGTACACAGGAGAAAACCATAAATGAATTGTAGTTCTAGTGATCTGCTTCCGTAAGCGGCCCAACACATAAATATCAGAGAAATATATGATCAACTCTCTTCCGTCAGCAGAAAATATTTTACTTAGCTCTCTAAATGCTGGAATCACTTCATCTTCCCTCAGAAATGAAAGTGCTATTAGTTCTTTAATGGAACGCTGAAATTCAAGAAAAGTACCATAAAGTCTAGATAGGTTAAGTTGCTGAATTTTGTGCCACACATTCTGTGAGAAATGGAAGAAGCAACCTTTACTTTTCACATTGAATAAGTTTGCTTCTATACTTTTAATTGCAGCTAGTTCAAAGTCACACAATAAGTATTCCACCAAAGGTGTTAGATCACATCTAGCTAACAAGTTAAACAGACACTCCCACATCAAATTGTATGCCTTAAAAGACTTTTTAGTCATCAAGACATATACTAAAGGAAGACATCTCTGTTTGTACCACGGTTAACAAATGCATGAACACTATATAACTGCCTACATAGTCTACCTTTTGTAAGGAATACTCCATCCATGAACCATATATTTGTATTACACAAGTCTTTGACATTTTCTTTTGTTGTAAACAGTAAAACATGTATATTTAACTGCAAATCTACCTTACGTTCCTGGATGAATTCAGATTCTTTTAATTTATAATCATCCAGACATACTGCACCTAAGGTTGTACATGATTTACAGTTTGTTCATAGGTTCATAGGTTCATAGGTTCATACTAGGCTATCTGTCCTAGGGCATTTATAAGCCTAGCCAGAGTATGTTTGGCTTTCGCCACCCATTTGAAATTAATTTTGCTATGCCCTTTTTCGAGGTTAGTATAATGTGCCTCTGTCTAACAGTGACACAGACGTGATACCCGGGGTAAACCTACTATCTCCCATCCACTCATCAAGATTCTTCTTGAAGAGAGTCAATGAGGGACTCTGCCTAACCTGGACTGGGATTTTATTCCAGAGTGAAGGGAGCCTCTGGGTTATGAATCTGTCCCTCCAGCATGTCCTATTTATTTCAGTGCTGAGGTTCAAGTCTCTTGAGTGTGTAGCTCGATGGGATTTGGATTTTTTGAGGTGCAGCATGTCCCTTAATTCCGGGTTGGACATGGCCTTATACGTCAGGCACAGGTCACCTCTGAGCAGGCTGTATGCCACTGAGTAGAGCTGGAGTTTCTTTAATTGGGCAGCATATGGCATCTGTTTGAGCCCTTTGATCCTCTTGGTGAGGTACTTTTGGGGTCTTTCCAGTTGCTGCAGGTGTTTGGTAAGGTACATCCCAAAAGGGGCGTTGTACTCGATTATGGGCCTGATGAGGGATGAGTAAAGAGGCACGATGACCTCCCCTAATCTAGATGTGAATCCCTTCATGATTAGGTGGGCTATATAAAATGTTTTCTAACCACTTTGGCCACGTGGTTGTCAAATGAGAGATTGCTATCAACTTGGGTCCCCAGGTCCCTAATTACTTCTTCTGTACTTAATGGATTACCACCTATGTGGTAATTTGTGGGCACTTTGTTTTGCCAAAGGGATGACTATACACCTTTTGGCATTTAGCTTGAGGCCATGGCTCTGGCACTAGTTGTCTGTTTCTATGAGGCCCTTTTGGAGGATGCTTGTGTCGGCTGGAGAGTCGATTATGGCACCCAGTTTGCAGTCACCTGCGAACTTGGTCAGCCACAGTCCTTCCATGTTGGCCTGTACCTCCGAGAAATATATACCGAACAAGAGAGGTCCCAGGACTGAGCCTTGTGGGATGCCACTTGTAACTGGTTTGGAGTCTGACATGGCTCCAGCAATTCTAACCATGTGGTTTCTATCCTTGAGCCAGTTTGCAACCCATCTAGTGACATAGGGGTTTATATTTAAGCTGGTGAGCTTATCTATAATGCCGGAGTGGGGTAATGTATCGAAGGCTTTTGTGAGGTCCAGATAGGCTGTGTGGACCACCTTCCCTTCGTCAATGGCCTTGGTGAATGTTTCAAAGAAGTCAACCAGGTTTAAGAGGCAGGATCTGCCCTTAACAAAGCTGAACTGGGTAGGATCCAGTGTCTGTAGGTCCCCAATATCTTTATTTATGAGGTCCGTGATGATCCTTTCCATAGCTTTGCAGACCAAGCTAGTCAGGCTTATGGGGTGATAGTTTCCAGGGTCCGTTGAGACACCACCTTTGTGGAGAGGGACCACTGTTGATGTACGCCACTCTTTGGGCACATATCCTGTAGTAAGGCTGAGATTGAACAGTAGTTTTATGTTTGAGTTTAGCTCTTCTTGGAGTTCATGTAGGATGCAGCCTGGGACACTGTCTGGTCCCACTGATGCTGTGTTTTTTGCTTTGGAGACGGCGGCTCCCACCTGAGCATCTGAGATGTCAGGGGGGCAGCACTCTGCTGGAATAGATATTTGCCCTTTTGGTGGGGAGGGGGGGAGAAGTTTGTGCTGAACCTGTCAGCTAGGATGTTGGCAATGTCTGTGGGTTCGGTGTATTTTTTGTCATTTTGGACTAATTCTGAGCATATCTGGGAATTCCCACCCAGGTTCCTAACATAACTAAAGAAAGCCTTGTGATTATCCTTAGTGTCCTGTGCAATTTTTCTCTCGAAGCTGGCCTTTGACAATTTTATGAGTGCCCTTAGTTTTTTGCTAATACTGATCAGAGATGCCTTTCCTTTTTGGGATTTTGCTCTATCATGTAGTAGCCTCCTCCTTCTATTGTATAGTTTGTTTATGGCTGGGGTCCACCAGACAGGTCGTCTGCCTTTGGAGGATTGGGTCTTGGTTTTATTTGGGATTGCATAATCCATGCATTCCTGAAGGTGTTCATAGAATGCATTTATAAAGGATTCTGTGGTCTGGGCCGTATTTTCCACAGGCCCGGGGGCTTTGAAGGATTCCACCTCGGTTTTGAGGAGTGTGAAATTTGCTTTAGAGAAGTTTTTCACTGTGGTTTTCTGGGCAGGGGGTGGGGTCGGGATGTGAATATCCAGTGAGATCAGTTTATGGTCTGATCTTACCAGTGAGGGATACACTTCTGGTCTGGAGCATAGAGTCCCCATGTTGGTGATGATCAGATCCAGTATGTTTTCCCCTCTTGTGGGAGTGGTAACAAGTTGTTCCATAGAATTTGAGTTTATGAAGTCTAGGAACCTTTGGGCAAGGGTGTTGGAGCTAGAGTAATGCTCCCAGTCTATGTTTGTGTAGTTGAAGTCGCCCAATATAATGGTGTTCAGAGAGACCTTTATATTTTCCAGTGTTCTCAGGAAGGCTGAGTGGGGTTCCCGGGTTTGGGAGTGTGGTCTGTAGCAGGCTATAAACTGGAAGGCAGTTTTACCCACTGTTAGTTGCATATGGATAGTCTCTGATGCTTCGTGCTTTGCCACCAACCTGGAGGTATGGGTATCTTTGATGAATATCGATACTCCCCCTCCTTTTGTGGTTCAGTCCAAGTTTTGGGGCCGAAAAGCATGATATGAGGTATAACCTGGTAGTGCTGGGGTGCTCTCGGGAGTCCTGAACCAGGTTTCTGTTACTGCACAGATATCGATGTTCTCCATGCTAAGGAGAGTTTCGAGTGCATGCATCTTGAGGTTTAGACTTCCGGCATTGAGTAGCATTACTCTTAGTTTCTTATCCCTTGTGATACCTATGGAGGTGGGTTTGTCTTTTGAGCCTTGCCTAAAAAAGGCACTATGGGGGTAGCAAGAGCCTTTGCCAATATCTGAAAGCCCAGGGGTGACAGGTGCAAGCCGTCCCTAGCAAAGCATCGTGGCTTGTCGTGCATATCATCCCAAGCTAACAGGCATTGGATCCCCTTTGAATGACACCAATACTTAAGCCAATTGTTGAAATTGATCATCTTGTCTTCATATTGTGGCATCATTCTTGGTGAGGGTAAGATGCTACTCAAGGTCAGGGTCATACCAGCCTGGGCTACATGCTCAGAGAGCTACTCTATGTCTTTTTTCATGTAGTCCAGGGAGGTACGTCTCAGGTCATTCACACCAGCATGGACAATGACTGAGTCATATTTGTACTTGCCTTGGAGTGACCTGAGTGCTTGTGTTATATGGAGGATCCTAGCGCCAGACAGGCTGCTCACCGTGACCTTCTCCTTGTTCAGCCTGGTGAGCGGGACATCAGTGTGCCTGACGATTGAGTCACCTATTCCAAGTGTATCAAGTGTGTTGTTTAGCCTTAAGGGCTGTGACTGTTTGGCACACTGGCTTTGTGAGATATGTGTTGCACATGTTTTGTTTTGGGGTAGCGGTTGCTTGGGTGTCTGCTTTGGAGGTCTCTGCTGCTTAGGCAGATCTTTATTTAGAGCCTCCGAGTATGTTTTTGTGTGATTATGTGTTTGGTTTGCTGTCGTGGTAGGTCTATGTGAGACTGGAATTGTAGTGAGTGTGGTTTCCTTCTCCTCCTGACTGGTTATGCCTGTACTGAGTTGAGAGAGCTTAGCCTCCAGTTTGGCTATATGGTTGCATCTCTCACATGTGTTGGAATTTGTTGGGAGGAGGAGAGGGTTGTCTGTGTACATGAGGCAGTTGTAACATTGCCTCAAGATTCCCATATTCACCAGCTGGACCAGAGAGTAGATTGACAACTGACCTTTGGACATGCTAGAATAATATTGGGAATTCCTTTATAATTGAAAACAAGGGCCAATGGGGAGTGAGGGTGTAGTGCTTTTAATTTTTAGTGCTGACTTATAATTGCTTTAGTGAGCAAGTGCCAGGTAACAAGTGCAATGTGTTACAGGTAACTTAAATGCAAAAATGACAAACAGTAACTTTCTTTCAAGTGAAGCAAGGAAATAAGTACAGTAAGCAATGCAGATATCACTAGGGATCCACATAAGTGCTGAGAAGCTGTGTTTTAGGTGGAATTAGCATTCCAGGGAAATAACAAGCATACAAACAAAGCTAGATTCAGCAAGTCTGGATCTAGTCTATGCTACAGCAAACAAGGTGTACCAATTTCAGTAAGATACAGTTCAAATATTCAGGCACTATAAACCTTTAACCAGAAATTCCCAGCTCAGAAGGGCAGAGTCCAGCCTCTCCTTCCACAAGAGTGCAGACCACAAACCTTCTTAATGTAAAATAACTGGCCTGAAGCCCAAGTGCTTAAACCAGAACTAATACACTTTAAGAATAACAGACACTGAGCTCTCAATCAGCATTTCCCAACTTAGAAGGATGAAAGCTACCTGTCCTGCCACCACAGTGCATGCCACAAACCTTCCTAATGTAGAACAACTGGTCTGAAGCCCAAGTGCTTAATCCAAAAGACTTAGAATGATAGCTACACTTTAACCAAGTTACTACCAAGCAGTAATAAATACAACTGAATACTTTAAATAATGCCTGGATTAGTGCTCAAGTTATACAAACAAAGTTAGATTCAGCAGGCCTGGATCTAGTCTATGCTACAGCAAACAAGGTGTACCTATTTCAGTAAGAAGCAATTCAGGTATGCATGCACTATAAGCCTTCAACCAAAAATTCCCAGCTCAGAAGGGCAGAGTCCAGCCTCTCCTCTCACAAGAGTGCAGACCACAAACCCTCTTAATTTAAAATAACTGGCCTGAAAGCCCAAGTGCTTAAACCAGAATTAATACACTTTTAGAATAACAGACACTGAGCCCTCAATCAGCAGTTCCCAACTTAGAAGGATGTAAGCTACCTGTTCTGCCACTACAGTGCAGACCACAAACCCTCTCAATGTAAAACAACTGGTCTGAAGCCCAAGTGTTTAAACTAAAAGGCTTAGAATGAGTTACACCAAGCAGTAATAAATACAATTGAGAACTTTTAAGATGACGCAAAAGCAAAATAAAGTAGAAAGAAACACAAGTACAGTAAAAGCAGATGATTTTTTTTTTCTTTCAGAAAAGTAGCAAAAGCAGTAGTAAATACAATTCTCATGCGGTGCAAGCTGGCACACTTGAATATGTAGCAATATTAGTCCACACACAGTTTGAAAAAATGTAATTAAATTAAAAAGGACTAAAAGCAAGTGCAGAGAGGGTTTATTAGGTAGAATGTGGTAAAGAGATGTCCTGGGGGAGTGTCTTAGATCAAATCTACAGTGGGGCAGGCACTGCAAAAGCCACCAAATTTAAACTACTACCAAGATTAGGGAGGGGGGGTGGGGAAACAGTTTCAACACAGATGTAAGGAATGTGCAAATTATAAAAAAAATATATACTGTTTTCTATATATTTGCAGAGCAGTAAGACACAGATATCAAACAGACAATTTAGCTCTATAATACAGAATAACACAGAAAATATACTCAGCTCTATATACTTGCAGATAGCTCTGTAAGGCTGTCTCTCAAACTAAGGTTCCAGTTTGAATACAGGTTGTTTATTAAAAGGAGACACAGCACTAGCTAAATTATATCAGCTGAAAGACAAGGCAGGAAATGAGGGGGTGGGGAAACAGTTTCAACACAGATGTAAGGAATGTGCAAATTATAAAAAAATATATATACTGTTTTCTATATATTTGCAGAGCAGTAAGACACAGATATCAAGCAGACAATTTAGCTCTATAATACAGAATAACACAGAAAATATACTCAGCTCTATATACTTGCAGATAGTTCTGTAAGGCTGTCTCTCAATCTAAGGTTCCAGTTTGAATACAGGTTGTTAATTAAAAGGAGACACAGCACTAGCTAAATTATATCAGCCGAAAGACTAGGCAGGAAATGAGGGGGGTGGGGAAACAGTTTCAACACAGATGTAAGGAATGTGCAAATTATAAAAAAGTATATATACTGTTTTCTATATATTTGCAGAGCAGTAAGACACAGATATCAAACAGACAATTTAGCTCTATAATACAGAATAACACAGAAAATATACTCAACTCTATATACTTGCAGATAGTCCTGTAAGGCTGTCTCTCAAACTAAGGTTCCAGTTTCTTCTAACTCTGTTAGGCTGTTGTAATAGTGATCGCCTAGCTGGCAATGCAACAGTAGACTCAAAGGATGTGGTAGCAAGAATGTCATCAACAACTAAACACCATGTGTTCCTGCAAGTACTAGCCATATCCTTCAATGTACTACATGCTTTGTACTTTTCAGCTAATGTTGGATCTGATGGATGGTCATGAATAGTAGACTTCAGGAGAATTTGTTCTCCACCTTTATCAACTGTTATAGCCCTACCCTTACATTCATCTGTTGTTTTCAAACGACAGCACCAATACATACGGCTTTTTAGAACCTTCTCTAAATTGTACAAATAGCTATCAACAACTAGCATATCTTTCTTTTTTTGGGATTTAACTGTGCAATAGTTACAACTTATTACACCAGGTCCAGCAAGAGTGCTACAAGCCATAGCTGCAGGTATAACCGCTGTATGCACACATATTTGCCGGAAATGTTAATTTAAATACTGTGTTGTTACATTTTATTTTCGTAATGTTTTTAAGTATTTCACATGAATTATAAACGGTATTTAATTAATTGATAATGAAGTTACAAAAGTGAATACATGTACACTTTTTGTTTATTTTATTTACGGGTATTGGTGTTATTTCATACATATTCATATTTACGTTCGGACGTCATCATTTAATGTACCTAACAGGCAATGTGGCCAACTAAAACAGTTCTATGATATATTTTTCACTGAAAGAACATTTTGACATTTAGTTGTTTCGGCGTTTATGTGTCGATGTGAATACATTTGATTATATAAATTTTCATTCACTTGATATAGACCCCATAAAAAGTTTTGACCATCAAGGCTGCAGGTGCAAAATCATACATATCATCTAAAATGCCAGAGTATTTATTAAATCAGACCTCATTTGTAAAAACAAGTACAGAAAATGGTTATTCTAAAAAAAAAAAAAAGAAAAGAAAAATAACAAAGATAATTTACACTTGGATTAGGCTAAATGTGACACTCCAGTACAAAAATTAAATCCAATTAGCATCAATGTAAAACATTCTTGAGTATAACATTACATGGTCTGGTGACACTGAAGGATGAACAGTTTTCTGTGTAGTAGCAGAAACAGAGGAACTAGGCACGGCTTATGACTGCAGTATATAATTCCTAGGTACATGGTTCATTTCAGGGAGATAGAAGATAAAATAAAAGTGAGTGTTACCTTCTATGTGAGATAAAATATCAAAGCAACATGCATGGGAAAGATGAGGCACTGTGGCTTATACTGCAGAATGCAAAAATTGTACAGTACTCCATACAGATGTCTTATAAAAACCACAGGAAAATATACAAATGTATGAAAAACTATTGATTCAGTATTGTAGACAAACAGAATGTTTTGCTAATAAAATAGTTTAATGTCTGGCACAAAGGGGAACATCCTGGCCATTGTCTATTTAATACCATGATCAATCCTGACAATGAAGAGGCAGAAGCATAAATAGTTACTGCTGAACCCTGTATAAGAAAGTTATTAAATATATAAGGGAACAGGGTCATATCAGACATAAATGTACCAGTGGAAATGAACACTTCTGCAGGTCACCATCAGATAACATACATAAAACAAGTTGAGAGCTCTGATGTTCAGGAGGCTAGAGGTTATCAAAATGGGTCAGTATCTCAAAAAAATCTTGATAACTGTCATTGCTGTGGGTTGCAGCTTTACAGGCAAAATATCAAAGTTGCTGTTAGAGAGGCAGATAACCTATGTGTGACACAAAATAAAAAAATAACAAAATTATCATGTTTGTGGCACTTGCATTTTTTTATTCATTTTCATACTTTACAAAGCCATTATAACACAGTTTCATTGGTCTAGATATATAAAACTAATTAGCAAATATATAACATCACAAAATGCTGTGAGCAAAAAAAAATACAAAGGTAAAAGAAGAGCACAGTGCATTTAAAAAGATTAATAAAATCCAGAATGAAAAGGATTGAGCAGTGAAAAAAAAAGATTTATGTTAGTACAATGAGTTAATAATTAGCATGCCCACTAAAAGCAAATAAAGGAAAAAAAGAAGATGCTAACATGTAATAGCACATAACAATGATGTTTAAAATGACAGAAAATAAGCATCTTTTGTTGATGGGCAAGCCACCCATCCTTACTTGTTTGAGTATACTAATTCTGATATCATTCAATCTATGGGGTAAGAGAGTATATGGTTAACCGACCTACATGTTCAGCAACCATAAGGTTAGTTATGTGGCATCACTGCCACTTACTTGAAGATATTAGTGTTCAGACATGTACTACTCCAATCTCCAATAACTACTTAAACTTCATGACAACTGACCTTATAAAACTGTATCGCCCTACAAGAGTCATAACACTAACCCTAAAAATCCCACCCAGTTTCTCACACGTGTCCACACTCTCTTACCCTAAAAATCCAACCACTTAAATTTACATTCCCTTCTCATTCCCTAACCCAAAAACTCCATTCCTGTTCCGCAAACGTAAAGGTCCCCTCCCACTTCCTAATACTAAAACTCCCTTGCCACTTCCTAAACATAAATCCTCCCTTCTGGTCATTGCCATAATCTACAATCCCACCCACCCCCACTCCCTTCCCAGCTGCTTGCCAAACTTATATTTGGGTTTGAGCATCAGTGTCAGTCTTCAGAAGCTATGAGATGTTAGAGTCCCTGGCTTTGAGTCAGTGGTCGTCAAGCACCTGTGATTATTGCAATTGTAGTAGACAGAAAAATCATAGGTTAATCTCTTTATATGAAGAAATACCATAGACTCTCTCAAGAAAAAGTAAAATGTTTACCAGGAACAGTCAGGGACATAGTTTTAATTTCTGCCTTAGCTTTAACTTCAACATCCTAAGTACAGTCCCTTTCAGGCACATAAACTAAAAATAGCAATGAAAATCTATTCCATAATATGTCATGATCAGGGACTCTAAACCTAAAGATGGCTGTCTTTGTTCTTATAGTTGAGAAGGCCTTTAATAAAGATAATTCTGCCAGGAATCAGCTGCCTGCAAATGTTGGAACTGAGACAGCATTTTCATAAATTAATTCTTAAGTTGTTGAGAATGTATTCTTCTCTTATGACAGCAAATGCTGAGAGACAAAGAGGAACTAGTCTATCTAAGACAGAGGAACAAGTCCACTTAAGCCCACCTATCCATTTGCACCTTGATTGTCTATCTCAAGATCAGTATTTTATGGTATATTATTTTGTATGCTACATTGTTAATTTGGCCAACTTCATGCCACAGTTATTTTCATTATACTATACCTAACTCTATACAACTATCAGTTTCTTATGTCTAAAGTATTTATAAGAGTTGGAGAGTAACTTTGCTTTGTTAATATTTAGTTTATAATGAAAAGAAATTCACATTCAAAAATATAAGTGCATATTAAATGAAATAAGTGATTTGACAGAGAAATAAAGATAAGTGCATCTACAGGAAAAGGAAACATTATGGCTGATATGTTTTCTGAGCTGTTAGAAAGAATTAAAAAAACAAGTTTTATTCTAATCTAATCACTCCACCCCCACAAATAAGTGCAATTGTAATATCTTATTCACCTTCTTTTGCTCCGCTTTCATAACTGTGCCAGTTTTCTATGGTAAATACTAATTTATTTAAGTCTACGGCACTGATTAGCAATGAATGACCAGTTTCAGATCCAGCCCACGGTGTGACAAAACAAGAATTCATATAAATATTGCAGACAGAGATTATGAACAATAACATTATTTTGAGCATAGAGAACAGTGTATCTACATATATATATATATATATATATATATATATATATATATATATATATATATATATATACATACATACATACAAATATTTCAAGCATGGGCCGTAATGCCCTTCTAGCTTGCCAATATACCAAAACACTTGTTCCCATAATATGTATCCAGGCTGTTCTTAAAAATATCTAAACTAGTACTTGCTTTAATGTAATTTGGTAGTCTGTTCCATGCATCAGCTTCTCTGTCAGAGAATCAATCAGTACAGTTCTCATTCCGACAGAATTTCCTACATAGGTTATCTGATGATTCTCTAGTACTTTTTGTTAACCCCAAACATTCCAAGAGGTAGTTGTCCCTAAATACCCTATATACCTGAATAAGATCTCTGCTTAGATATCTGTAAGAGACCATGCACAAGTTCAGATATTTTAGTGTTTCATAATAACATACATTTTCACATCCATGGATACCCTTGGTATATTTCCATTGTAATCTTTCCAGTTTACTCATGCTTGTTTTCTTATAGGGTTTCCATATTGTTATTCCATACTCAAGTTTGGGTCTAATGTAACTAACAAACAATGACTTCATTATTTTTGATTTCCCAGACATTATAAATCTTTTTATGCAACTTATAGTTCTATAGCTATCATTAACCAATTGGTTGATATGATTAGAAAACTAATAGCTGAATCTACTCATATACCCAGGTCCTTAAATGAGCCTACAGTTTCAGTCACTGTGTGCTGTTTTAAATATTCACCTTTCAATTTCTGCCTACCAAATCTCATATGCTTAGTTTTTGATATATTTATCAGCATATAACCCCATGATCACTGATATATATATATATATATATATATATATATATATATATATATGTGTGTGTGTGTGTGTGTGTGTGTGTGTGTGTGTTGTGTGTGTGTGTGTGTGTGTGTATGCATATGTAAAGTTTTAATGCTGAAGGGAAAAGTGAATGTGCTGGGATGAGAGGAGAGGTGATTGTATAAATTGTTTCTGTTTGTTTTTTGGGGGGTTATAATGTGGGAATATCCTTGATGTGGATGATGCAGTGAAGCTTTGTTATATGTGTTTTTGGTTTTGACCCTGACCAGGATTAGATTCTGATGTTATAAGAAGGGGTTGTAGGAGTACATTTTGAGGAAAGTGGTGTATGTGTGTGTCTAAATACAGATGTTAAAAGATTAGCGGACTTAGGAAAGTATTGTCCCTTTGTTTTGTTGACATCCATTTAAATGTTTCAGTGGTGATACAGTAGTGTTTTTATTTTGAGGAGTTTGCAATGAACAGACATATGCTGTTAGAGAATACATGTATGACTGTGGAGTTGTTTTTGGAGACATAGCTTAAAAGTGACATATTCCATTTGGGCAAACATTACAGCTTTGCTTGTGGTGATTCCTGCAGGTTAGGAAAGGAATTTGAATATGTTTTGGGAGCAGAATAGTAGAAGGTTCATGTCTGATCTGTTTTTTTTTTCAGTGTGCTATTGAAAATTTATGTTTTGGTCCAGCTATATTGGAAAGTACTTGAAAGTAACAGTGGTGTCAGCAGGAAGGTTGTTTTGGTATGCTATTTCTAGGGCATTTAGTTTTTTGATAATTTTGATGGCTGGGTTATTGAATTGGTTTTATGTCTATTATTAGAGAGCCAAATGGTGAATCTTAAATGGTCATCTTGGATTTGATTTTCTAAAGCATAGCTTTATTGGCTAGCTATGGCTCTGACACCCCTTTTAGTTTGGGACTGGATCAAAAAACTGACCATGCCATCTGCATATAATATTAAAGGCAGGGTATAAAGAACAAGGGGGAATTTATTTATAAAAATGGAAAAGAGAAGTGGTGATAGTTTGTGACCTTGTAAAGCTATTGCTTAGATAGCAGTCTCAGCTGGAGGGGCTGAGACAATCTATGATTTAGCCATCAGTCATGAAAATGAGCTAGTCATCAACTTCCAAATCTGAAATAAAGCAAGGTTAATCTCCTTATTCTAACTACTTTGATGAACTTGTATTTCAAAATTATAGAGGTATAGATCCACAATATAAACAGAAGAATCGAGTCTTACAGTCCTTTTAGTTAATTCTTGATTTCTCCAACCTGAAAATGTAAATTTCATTGGAAGCTCTCAATTAATATATTTAGCCATTTAACTGCACTGACAATATCAGTCAGGTCTGAAAATGTATTCTGCTGAGGAGATAGGTTATTCCAAAATCTTTTCTTAGAACTTTGGCATTATTGATTTGAATGATGGTGCATAACACTTGCAACAGTAAATCCAGAACTGTCGAAATTATAAAGGTGACAAAATTTACTGTTAACAAAAAAGTGGTGAACAACTCATTTTCCAGATTTGGAGAGCTAGCTTAATCTCCAGAGTCTGTATGTCTGTATGTCTGGAGTTAGCTTGTTGTCCCCATGTGTAGGTGAATTTCCTTTACATATACCTTTTTTTTAATTTTTCTCCCAAAGATATGTTTTGTACACACACACATACACACACACACACACACACACACACACACACACACATACACACACACACATATATATATATTTATATATATATATATATATATATATATATATATATATATATATATATATATATATATATATATATATATATATATATATATATATAAAATCAAAAGCAGCCCAAGCAGTGGACAGCAATTGCTACTTTCAATTTAAACAAAATCTCTTATATTTTACATTTTATAGTTTTCAAAATGGGGTATTGTTGAAATGCAGACATTTGTGTGGGCTTGGTGCTTAACTTACTTAACATTTATTTTTTTAATGACACAAGTAACATATTGAGAAAACGATTAACTCACAACAGGTACTTTTGCAACACCTCAGATTAAAACTGTTTATCTTGCTGTTTTCTTCTGTAGTTTAGTTCTCGCACCCATAAGAAAGACATCTAAAATGTAAAAAATGATGCAGTCTGTAGGAAAAACTATGTCATTAGATAAACCTTACTTTGACCAGATGTTACCAGCTTCAGTCATTTGTCAAAACAGAGCAGTTTACAGCAGCAGAAATAGTTTCAAATTATATGTCTGGGTCAGAATAAGTCACTGTCTTATTTATAGCACGTATCTTATTTAACAGTGTTGACTACTGATTGGAATTAAATTCAGTGGTACTAAAGCCATCACTTGCTATGTGACAAGTATATATTGTATTGTTTCTCATTGATTAATGTTTTATTGCATGCCAGCATGGTTGTGAATATACAGTAATGTCTTTTGCTTTATTTTAAATGTTGAGGAGCTATATTTGCAGACTCTCAAAATATAATGTACATTTATTTCAAATATGCATATTTTCTCTTTGAACACTAAGACAAATGTAATACACTCATTTTTTTACAGCAGTTTTATTTATTTATTTTTAATTTAAGCATGTTGCAATTTTTTATGATTTAAAACTATCTGTATATGTCTGATGATCAGTGTGTTAAATTTTACAAGTAGATCACTATGTAAGGCAATGGGTTAGATTTCAAAAGAAAGTTGAGGACAGAGCAGTATGACAAAGGAGGACATTAATGCATCAGCACTGGATAAGATTTCATAGCTTACTCCAGGGGCGGCTCATGCTATAGGACTGCAGGACTGCAGCCCCAACACCTGTAAACAAAGTAACAAACAGAAAACTAGAAAGAAAGAAAATAAAAAATAAAAAAATTGCCAGTCCCGGAACTCTGCGCATGGGTGCACACAGTTCCTGGAACTCAGAACTCAAACTCCTGACTGCTGACACAGCAGTCCAGATAGGGGGAAAGGCATCTCTGCCCCGCAGATGCCCACACATCTGGGCGGTGATGTCGTCACAGAACAGAGGAACTCCAGACTGCATGGTGTGCAGGCTGGACCAGTTAGAAGGACAGTTGAGCTCTCCGGACCAATCAGGAGGAGAGTTGAGTTCTCACGGACCAGTCAGGAGTTCTCGCAAACACTAATAAGGAGGGGAGTTGAGTTCTTGAAAGGAACACTAATGGTGATATTATTAGGAGGAGAGTTGAGTTCTCGTGGACCGGTCAGGAGTTCTCAGCTGGAAAGCGCACTACGCTTCGTTCAGGTAAGTGTGTGTGTGTGTGTGTGTGTGTGTGTGTGTGTGTGTGTGTGTGTGTGTGTGTGTGTGTGTGTGTGTGTGTGTGTTTAACTGTGGAGTCTTTATAGCAGAACTGTGTGTGTATGTCTTTATAGCAGCAACAGCCAAAATGTGTTACACAACTTTGAATAACAGTTTCACTGTAGGCGTGAGACATGTTTTTATAAATCCCTACTGCTTGAATGTGTAAAGATAAGATTTAAGCATTAAGGACTGTGTTTGTTTAGCAGTCAGTCTCGAAGATGAAACAATCAAAGTCATAGAGATGTTATATTATACATTCTGAAGAACAGAACTGCAGAGTCTCTTTATAGCAGAATTTTTTATGGCTTAACTTGAAAGGATCTGCGGAGTCTTGAGTGCATGTCTTTATATCAGAACAGAACTGCAGAGTCTTTATCGCCGAAACAAACAGATAATACTGAAACCGGTAAACCAGGAGTAATAAACAGACTGGTTTACTGGTTTCAGCATCACCTTTTTATTTTTGGGTTTTGTGGTCTTTTTGGCCGTTGTTTGCACTTACTCTTTATAGCAGAACATTTTATGGCTTAATTTAAATGGAGCTGCAGAGCTTTTAATTTGTGTGTGTGTAAAATGCCCCAGCTACATGTGGCTAGAATGAGCTAGATTCAAACCCTGAGCCTTGGGAAGCAGGTAGCTACAGCTTAGCTTTCCTTGTACCCACCATCACTTATGGAGTTTTGTTCTGTTCCTCATAATGTCTGCGGTTTTCAGAATTTTAGGCTCCTTACCCACCACCACTTGTGAAATTTTGTTCTGTAACTTCTGTTCCTCATAATGTCTGTGGTTTTCAGGATTTTGAATTCACTAAATAATGACAGGCATTTGAATTTCAGACTTCATATTCTTCAGAAAGTACACAATAACACAAAATCTTTAATTCTGGCAATTGTCTGTTTATATGATCAATATTTGAAAATGGTCCCTATTGTGGGGGCTGTATAGTGGCTTTGTTCAGGTTTTTTGTGCTAAGAGGTTGACAGCTATGGTGAGAACTGAATTTGCTGAGTATGTTTGGGGGCTGTATTCCCCCATTATTGTCTTTGTCTAGGTGCTTTGTGCTAAGAGGTTGAAAGCTATGGTAAGAACTGAATTCACATTTAAGTTTCCGTCTGTCTTTCATGAAACAGCTGATTTGGTATAGTGGTATGTTTCTCTGACTGTAGTGTACATGGTCCTGTGGTCAAGGTTTGGCAGTGAAATGCATGGTGGTAATGCAACATTTTATTCTAGCAACTTTCCAAGATTACACAAGTATTGTTAAAATATGTCCCTAGTTTTTGGCTTTTGTCACCCTAATACATTTTGGATTTTTCCAGATTTTTTGTGCTTCATAGTTGACAGATACAGTTGAGTGTTGAATGGATTTTACAAGTACCTGATAGCTTGAAGAGAAGTTAAATGCTGCTTATGCTAAGTTTGCTTGTATTGTTAATAGCATAACAGGTAGTGTACTTGCTTTTGATGCAGAAGGCTGTGAGTTCTACTCCCACAGTATATAGATGCATTTCTGATATTGTACTGTGTTGTACTTTTAAAGGAGGTAGATGCTGCAGTCCTGAGAATGTTCTCTTTGGCAGAGATACCTATTAATGATGAACCTGTTATCAGTTTGCCATCCATTCCCTATTGCAATATTACTAGCTTATCATTTTGTTTATTGTAACATAGGCAATTTATTCCTGAAGGGCAACAGGCACTTTATTTGTAGATGAAACAATGAAATATAAAGTTGTTTACTGGCAGCAACCTCTTCATTTAGTTCCAGGTGCATCTGCAGTTACCTCCTACTGCTCCTCCAGGTGTCAGATATTCCAAAATCTTGCTACATATAAGGGATGAGAATATTTTATCTTGAAGCATACATGATGGCAAACACAACTGTATTGATATTTGACCTCTGTCAATGAGTATTTGTTAGAATTGTAAGGTGAAAACTTCATTTTGAAAGGAACAAGCCACACCCACTAGGAGTTAAAGGTACACTATCAAAAGAGTTGTACTGGAGGGAATGAGTTAATGTGGAATTATTTATATGACTTTCACTTTCACAGAGATTGTGCATATTTACTGATACTGGTGGATTGTAGAAGTTTGAGTAGACTTTTATGATGGAAATGTTCTGAACTGGGCAGTTTTGTCATTATTAGTGCATGCATTTTGTTTCATTGTTTCCTGGAAAAATGTTCAAAATAATAGATTTAAAATGTCCTCTAACAACTGCACTGTATTATACAAGGAATATAATTTAATACAATCAGGAAGGTGTATCAAAAAACACATGCATATTTCCTGTGCAAGGGGCCTATGATTTGAAAACAGCCCAAAGTTAATCTTTGGACAGATCTATTTTCTTTGAATGTGGGTTTCAAAGCTGTTTCAATGAATGTGAGTTTCAAGGGCAGAGAAGTTTTAATGCTACATCTATTTTCATTGTGAGATTGCATTGCTTTATTTAGCAGATGTCTGTTGTTAGTGTAAAGTAAAACTTTTAAATGAAATCCAAATCATCGTAGAAATAAAGCAGTATGCACATTATAGTGTTTATGTTAAATGGGGTGAAATAGCCAAGTAATGGGACATTGGAATAGCTACAGGGGGGGCGGCCCCATTCCGCTATGATTTTGTGAGGGGGGAAGGGTGGCAAACTCAGACAGCCCTGGCTGAACTATACCTCTCAACTGTCAGATTTTTGCAGAATTAATAGATTTTTGCATCTTATTTTTGGTTTGTTCCTCCTAAAATTTGTAGTTTTCTGGCAAATCATTTAGGAATGAAGTCACTAAATAATGACAGACATTGAGTTTCAGACCTTACTATTCTATTAACTTTCTAAGTTCATAAGAGAAATATTTAAATTTGTCCTTATTTTTGGGCCTTTGTCCCACTTCTCTTTATGCCTTTGTCCATATTTCTTGCTCTGAGGCTAAGAGGTATAACAAATGTGTCAAGGCCATCACTGTAAGCCAGAGATACTTCAAATTGTGACATACTTGTTGCACCCCGCTCCCTCATGTCGTGATTCTGGATGTGTCCAAGCAAGGCAAGGAGCAGTTATGCAGTGTAAGTGTACATATTATCCCACCATCCATGGTAGACACAAGTACTACAGTGGCTTTTTATCTGTCTTTGATTTTGCAGAATGTTCTGGCTTTCTGTCATATTTTTATACTGTTGATTTATGCTTTTTCTTATTCAGAAAATGCATGTTGTTGCAGTGCCCATTGCTCTGTGTTTAAGTAGCAATGCATTAATGACTATCAGGTAAGCTTGTCTGAGACTGTAAGATGCAAGTAAGCTTTAATAAGCATACTGTTAAAGAATTACCAACACTGAAAGCCATTTTGTTGTTGCCAAGCAGAGAATATTTACATAACTATATAGCGTATAGGCCTTAGGTATTGAAATGCATATAACAGTATTTGTAATAAAGGGCATGATTACAGTATTTTCAGAAGCTCTTTACATTTGTTGGAGACTTGCAGTCATCTTTGCAGGCTTTACCCATAAACTAAACAGAATGCCAATTTATCATGTGGGATCCATAACCTGTGCAGTAATCCTTTAAGCAATTTATCTTCAGCTTGTTTGTTTGCTGTTCATTTTATACCTTGATCATGTTTCCCCCATGAAATAAGTAGATAGTTGTTGTTAGGCAGCAGGTCTTTTTTGGATAAGAAACATTTTTACAAGTGGGAGTATCACAGGGATTGCTACTTTCAGCATGTTACTTGGCATTTTTGTAAAGCTGAATATAAATTATAATTAGAACTGCAGTGCAAGGAGAAGTGGTTTGAGTTAAGTGCTGCTTGTTTTTATACTTGATTTTGACTGGCATTCCAGTAATGTATTTAAAAAGTAATTTTTTTCATGTCTCACAACCTTTGTTTCCATCTAGATATTAAGTAAGCTGTCATGTAGCCAATGCATTGAAAAATTTGGTTTTCTTCTACACTTCATTTTGTGTTGAGTGGGCTCTTATAATGACAGTTTGTCAGTGCCACCCAGGGCACCGTATTATATTAAAGTCCCAGTTTTTGTGTTTTTTAGCATAGCTCTATCACTTTCTAGTGGTCACACCCATTCCCATTGGGCCCCACCCATTCAGCTGTCTCCTGCAGCCCCCCTTTGATTTAAAGTCACCAGCCGCCACTGACTTACTCTAAACCAAGACCAAGTAATTATCGGTTCAGCATAGCATAATTACAGACTGACATGCCTGGCAGACTCCAAAACACAACAGAAGCAACCAATACAACTTGTGTGACAAAGTACTTCTTGGACAACTTTCTAAAACACTCATTGGAGGCTATATGTGCTTTATCTTAATGCCACTGTATTCCACATATTCATAGGGAATTGTACAATTCCCAACAGAATCAGAAAACCTTAAGAAAAAAACTGCAACCAGCACTAGTGCACTACCACAGGGTAGGGTACTGTATTTGTACTAGAGGATGATTGTCAAATATGCCACAGAAGGCAGCTGGCTAGGTGCATAGCCAGGCTACAGTTAAGCCAGTTCTCTAATCAGGGGAATAATAGATATATACATATTAGACAAAGAGCTGGTGCAGGCTGTGTGTAAAATATCTGCACCCCACACGTATGTTTGCAATCTGCAGGGTTAGCTAGTACCAATTCAAACAAAAATATACCTGAGTCTAGGTATGCTGGCCTCTAGGACATTTTCAAAGACATATAGGAGATTCCATAGGAGTGTTCCAGACAGTTGCCAGTCACATCTTCTCACAGTTCTTTGCAGCAATATGCAGCAAGGCAGATAAATATATCGACTGCCCAGCAACACCCATGGAGTGCAGAACTGCATGTAACAGTTCAGTGCCATAGCCAATTTCCCATGTCCTAAGTGCATTAAATGTACCAACATCCCAAATGAAGCCTTGGCTGTACCCAATAATGAATAGTACATCAATAGAAAGTGGTGGCCATTGCTCAATTATCAGGTAATATGCTCAGCAGATGGCCTCATTACTAATATTGTAGCAACATACCCTGGTAGTGTACATGATGCTACAATATAGAAAGAAAGCAGTCTGAAGGCCACTTTCCAACATGGTGTAATTCCTGGGGGACTACTACTTGGTAAGTACAGGAACACAGCTATAATATAATCAGAATCTAGACCCATCAGCAGTAAACATGAGGACTAAATATGTGTTTTCTCCTTCCTACAAACAGGTAACTGTGGTTATTCATTGGAGCCTTGGCTGATGATGCCATACAGAGCCCCCTCAACCCCTGATGATGCATACGACACAGTACACACTGTGCCATGAAGCACCATTAAGCATGTATTTAGCATGTCAAAAGCAAGATTCAGATGTTTGGATACATCCAGGGCATCACTATAATATGTACCAGAAAAGGCATCATGGGTAGTTACCATGTGTGCCATGCTACACAACATAAAAGCAAAACATTATTTATTTATTTATTTATTTATTTATTTATTGCATTTGTTTACCATGAAAGTCAACTGGGCCTAAAAGAGCTCATTTTAGTTGAGAACTGGGGAGAAAAGCTCCAGAAAAACATAGATACCGAAAACATTTAACATTAATTGGTACAAAAGTAGATACAGTGTTACAGATAGTGATCACAGTAATAGATACATAATATATACATAAAAGTAGGAATGTTGTTGGTTGCCAGATGAATTCAATCAGAGAGGTATAAACAGAGATATATTATCTCATGTTGGATTGCCAGCCACAGACGTGGGTGACCTATCACTATAACTTCAAATGTCTGATGATGATATACCACAGCTTTTACAAAATGATCAGGAGAGCACAGGGGTAAGAAGAAATAGGCGTGGGCTATGGAAGATTCAGCCTTATCTCCTAGATCAGCATCTGACACACACACCAATGAGTCATGACAAACCACATGTACAGATATATACAGACTAAACAGTGATGTTCATGTGTTGCCCCACAACAGCAGTACAGAGCATGACTAATGGAAAGTGACCATTAATTCTTCACATTGAATATCTGTACACAACAGAATCATAAAGTATACCAGTAAGGACATATATACAATACTCAGCAAAGAGCATACCTAGATGTATACAGAGGAAACAGCAATGCAGGAACTCACTGTTTGGTATATCATCAAAGAGGAATACACAGGGAAATGTGTGGGATGCAGGAGTTGTACACAGCAAAAGGTGTTGTTGGACAGGTAGGATGTCATAATACAAATAAGTAGCATGTTGAGGCAGCCATAAAATAGCCAGTATCACAAGAAATCAAGGTCCATGCACTGTATGAGAATGTATCAGCACAAACCTAAGAGAAAAACAGGGACTGTACACGAGCATTGATGTATCACATGTGGCATTGTGTGATGTGTAACAGTGTGGTGCAGCACAGTAAATGTCACACAGCAGCAGGAATAATTAAAAATATTACAAGGATGGGTCAAAAAGAAAATAAACACAAACAAGTCTCACATCTCATGCCTGACATGGAATGTCACACAGAAGGGAATGTTCCAATGCAACATGTCTCAGTTAAAGTTAAGAATACATTCAAACATGCAGATCATCAGAAGGGGCTTGGGCAAGATGTGCTCTGAGTAGCAGCCGTTCTTTTCAGCTCTATCTCTTCAACATTTTTATGACAGGACTTTTTGACTAAAACTATCCTAAAAGATATTTTTTATACCAATAGATTCTACTAAAGTTAATTTAGGATAGTATATAAAAATCTTTAAAGAATTTTATTTTTTTCCTGTCAGAAATACTCTGGATAATTGCTCCATTCATCACTGGATTTCAAAATGAGCCTTACTAAAGCTAACCATCAAGAAGCATCACTTAAAAACTACAATCCGTGCTATCTAACATTCAAGACCTATCAATGAAAATTGACAAAATGGACTTAAAACTTGACAACTTTAAAGAGAAATGCTCTAAAAAAATGGACCTTCTACATGAGGACCTACTACAACAGAAAACACAACTTTCTGGTCTTGAACAACCACTTAATGACATGGACAGTAGAATACAAGAGGATGAACATAACATAGAATTTTTACTAGAACAAAATGCCCTATTACAATCAAAGGTGGATGACTTAGAAAACCGGTACCGAGGAAATATTTGAATTTTTGGATTACCTGACAACACTGAAGGAAACAGCTTAACAAACGTTTTAATCACTTGGCTACACGAAGTCCTGGATCACCCAGAAGCTTTATCACATGGCATAGAAAGAGCTCACGTATCTCTAATAATATCTAAAACTGGTAAGGTTAAATCTGTGATTGTGAGACTTATATCGTCTCATGATAAAAAAATGAACCTCAAAATAGTGTGGGCTAAGTCTCCCATTAAAATAAAAGACAATAGTATTTGTTTTGACAATGATTACTCTCCTATGGTTATAGCTAAAGGAAACCTGTCCTGCCTTTAATGAAAGAAATAAAAAAATGTCAAATAAAAACCCACTTGTTCCCAGCTAGACTGAGAATTTTTCTACAGGATGGTACAAAAATATTGGAAGATTTGGATGCTGCTCTTTCATTTATTAGAAAAAATAAAATTCTTGATAAAATTGAAGAAATGGAGTGGGCAAATGCAAGCTTGAAAATGGTGCTTGGAAATCCTCAGAAAAGAAGAAGAAGCTGAAAAAAATGAATAATTATTTGAACTCTTTAACCTTATATATAATTTAATCTTTGTATTGAAATCTCTGAATAAGAAATATACTATACTTCCCAAAGAGTTATCTATTGTCTTGTTCCCAGGTAAGCAACATATATTATTCTGATATTAGATATAGTATGAAGCTTTTCTTTCCCTTTAAAAAAAAAAAAAGAATAAGAAATAAGTGTGATGTGTGGATGGTGGGTTGGTAATGTTTGTAATGATGTTTACTTGCTATTATTAACAAGAGTTTTGCTTAGTTTAATGCTTAAATTGCAAAAGTTCAATGTATTTGGAAGTGGGGTGATGTATGATATTTTTGTTTGCCTCTCAGACTGCTTTATAAAGGATTTTTGGTGGTTTCAAATAAACAAACTCTTTTCGTGCTTTTTTTCAGTGGCACAGGACACTTTAGTACACAAAAGAGTTTAAATTACTCAGAATCCCGCTTAAGGTCTTGTTCTTCACTTTTTTTATTGGGAGGTCAGGAAAACAGTTTGCGAGTTATCAGGAAGCTGAACTGCATCACAGGAGAATCATAAGTGAGCGACATGTTGAACAATGAACTTTGAACTCTGATCTGAGGTCTCATAGGCAGGAAAGAGTGTTACAATGCCAAGGACAACAAATGGATCCACATCATATTTAAAACAGGAATATACATCTATACTAATCGGAAGCGGTGATTAACTACAAAAACAAAGAAGTGAGTCATTAAACTTCTACAATGATGCCTTCTTTAGATAGTTTAAACAAAAACATTATACTAACTCTTTTTTTTTTTACTGAAAACTGGGAGAGGGGCTTTGCCTTTCAATGTATGGGGTAATGAAACAAATACATTTTAAATCTTATCCAGTTATAAGTACACATACACACATACATAAACACATACATTCAAGTATATTTATAATTACTGGTCTGGAAGAACAAGTATATTTTCCAGGATTATCTGAGTTTTGGTAGCAAAAAAGGCAAAAGCCAGCATTTGTTTTACATAATAAGTTGCTTGCAGTCTATTATACCGTAATGGTAATTGTTTGGGCATTCAGTTAACATTTGTTTATTCTTGAACATACTGTTTCTATATAATTTTATATTAGAAAATGTTGACATTTCTCTTATTCAGACAGGCTTTTACACTGCTGAATGATTTATAAGCTATATCTTAGAAGTAAACAATTCATTGAATTCTGCTCAAAACCTGCTGTAGCAGTTGAAAAGAAAGTGATGTCTAACCAAAACATATATAATAGTAAAATTCACTTACAGATTAAGTTATTATAGTAAAAGACATATAACACCTAGCTGAATGTTTAACAAATATAGTTTCAAAAGCACAATTTATATCTGGCTAAAAGTATTTATCAATAGCTTGTATGGATATGTAACAACTTAGTGGAACATAATATAATCATATATGCAGGCTTGATAAATAAGTGCTCAATGATACTTGTTGCAAAGTATTAAATGTTACCTATATTGGTGGTTGGTTTACACTAAATCTATCAGAGTCCTCCTATGCAATCATAATGCTTTCTCCCCCATTGAATATACTGTTATATTCAGTTTGATATCAAAGTTGATAAATATTCTTTAACAAGTATTTCTGTAATATTATCAGATTGCAGTTTCATTTATTAATAAGTGCAATTCATTCTTATTGCCTATTGAACTGCTTCTTCAGATATCAATACTGAAACATTTGCAAATGATTGCAATCTATATTTTTAATTTGATTTAAATTGCTAATGTGTTTGGATGGGCACCATTGAGAATGATATCTTAAACTTTATTCTGACTTATTTAATCTTTATATATGTATTTGATTAACTGCTAAACCCTGAGGTTACAGTTTAGATGGTTAGCTTAATATAAATACGGATGAGTCTTTTGATATATATATTTATAAATATATTCAAGAAAATAGTTATGCTCATAGTAGCTGATATTCTGCTGCTATCTGGCAGATGGTTAATTTGGGTGGTGAATGCTACTAAAATTAGAAGTTTTAAACTCCAGAAAGGGTTTGAGTGAATGCAATTTTCTACATTTATATGTTCAATGTTTATTATAGCTTATACTGATGTTCACTAATTCAATATATTTAAAAGTAATACTGGTTGTTTATGACTTGAACTTTTGTTTTTTAATATTTATAATGTTCCTGATAGAATTTCTTAAACTTCTTTATACACACAACACATTGTCATTTTATATTTAAATCAAATATACAATCACACATGCTTCTATTTAAAAGTATCTCATTTAAATAATCCTAAAAAGAGCAGGAGCTTATTTAAATACCTGAAATTACATAAATCACATTTAATTTTCTTACAAGAAACATGCTTAATATCAGTAGATATAGTCAAGCTTGATACTAAAACTTATACATTAATAACAAGTTCAGAACATCAACAAAACAAGAGGAGTAGCCATACTATGGAACAATACAATACCCCTTCCCAAGATATTAAAAGTATATAAAGATGATAAAGGAATGTTTTGCTGTGCTACAATTGAAATGAATAAGAAAGTATTTACACTTATAACCATTTATTGTTTACCTGGTATAGGGACAAATACAGTTAAACAACATTTAAATCAGTTTTTCAATTTATCTAAAGGTGATATTATAATACCCGGTGACTTTAACTGTATATTAGATGATAGAGACACTAATACTAGAGGTAAAAGGAGGATTTCTGCTTCAGCTAAAGTATCAAAGGATTTTACTGACTTATGTCTTTTGAAAGATACTAATGGTTTTGCTGAATCAAATTCATTATCCTATACCTTCTACCCACACAGACATAATACCCATTCTAGAATAAATAGAGTTTTATTTCTAAAAAGTTAATTAGTTGTCCATCTAAAACAAAAGTAATTTCATGCCCTTTATCAGATCATAATTCCATAACTTATGAGATAATAATTAATACAACCCACAACCATTCAAATTAAAAGAATCCCTGTTTATATTAAAAAATTAAAAGACTTTATAAATTTTCTTTCATCGGAAATACAAAATTCTATCATTCTAAATTCTACAGATGACATATCTGATTTAAAAGCATACCTATATGGAAAAATCCTTACTTGGCACAATAAAAAAGGAAATTATGGGATAAAGAATTACAAGACTTGCAAACCAAACTAGATAATTTAAAACTTAACAATATAGGAGATAAGGACAGTAATGAGAAAAAAAGAAATAGTTTCACTTAATAGGCACATGGAAATCTTGAATCACAAAACAATGACTAGTATAGAGAAATTTAAATTTATAAACTTTTTTATCAATCCCAGATCCCTAAATATATTGGCCAATAATACAAATTACTTAATAAGCTTAATCATATTAACGTAATTTATCCCCCCCCCAAAAAAAAGAAAGATGGTCTCTGATTTACAGAAAATACTAACAGAATTTAGATATTTTTCCTTAATATTAATCAAAAATGTGAGACAATAGATTCAAAAGAAGAGATTAAAACATGTATTACAAAATATACTACGAATATATTCTCAGAAGAGTAACCCATATTGTTTATAGACCTTCAAAATCAAATTTGCAGATTAAAACAAAATAAAACACCTGGAAGTGATGGTATTATTCCTGAAATATATAAAATTATGACTAAAACAGCTTTAAAATTACTCCATAAAGTTTAGACTATCTCTTAAAACAACATTATTACCCCACCCTCTTGAAAATATACCTTTGTATCTCCAATAGTGAAACCTAATAAAGATCCCACTAAATGTCCTTCATATAGGCCAATTTCACTACTGAATATTGATTATAAAATGTTTATGTCTATATATACATACAGGTTAAAGACATTTCTCCCATCTTTAGTAGATGAATATCAGACAGGCTTTATTGCAAATTGAAATACATATGATAATATAAAAAGAACTATTACATTGATTGAATCTCCAGAAAATTTAAACAAAAGCATTACATTAATAAGTCTAGACATACACTGTGCCTTTGACTCAGTTAACTGGGATTATTTATTTTCACTTATGGAGGAGTTAAAAATTCAAATAGCTTTATAAACCTTAACACATATTTACATAAAGGTAGTCAAGCTTATATTAAAATTGTTACTGGTATTTCACAAAAAAATTCCTATAACCAAAGGAACTAAACAAGGATGCCCCTTATCACCACTACTTTTTTTACATTAATAATGGAACCCTGGGCAAATTTAATTAGGTTGATAAATAAATTTAAGGATTTACGTTAACTCCTAATGTCTCTTCCAAAATATAACTTTTTGCAGATGATATACTCATAACTTTGGGAGGAAATAATTAATCTATAAAAGCAGTTTTTAATAATATGAGGAAATTTCAAAATAAGTCAGGATTAACTTTCAATCATAACAAAACAAAACTTCTCCTCATTTATCCAAGTAATTACATATTAGATAATAAATACATAAAATATTTAGCAGGAGCAAATCGAGTCACATATTTCGGAATAATAATTATAAATAATATTAAAGATATCATCCAGCTAAATTATAATAATTGTCTATCAGCAATAGATGATCTTATAAGTAAATGGAAAAAGTTACGCTTTACCATGGAAGAAAAACTTTCAGTTATAAAAATTACCATATTACCTAAAGTACTTTATATCATTAGATCAATCTCTATGCCCCCCAAAACTAATAATTAAAAAATGTAACTCATTGACCCAAAAATTCCTTTGGTCTCCCAATAAATCCAGAATATCCTTAACCCATCACCTAAGGGATTGGTCAAATGGAGGTATAGGATTTCCTAACTTAGATTTATATTCAATTTCTTCTGTGATTAAAGCTATAGTTCTTCTCATAGATAATGAATATAGTGCAAAATGGAAACAATTTTTAGAAGAACTATCCTGTGTTCCATAGAATAACCCTAATTCACAAAAACTGCTTTTAAGCAATCTTTCTGTTAGTGTAATGCATCATCTTTGTCTGTTTGCAGCTGCTGAAGGTCATTCCAGGAATAGAGCCTTGTACATAAAGCATGTGTACATTCTTGAGGAGCAGTGGAGGGAGAGAAGCATGTGTTATGACTTTCTACCTTTATGTCTCCAGAAATAGTATGAACATCTTTGTAGTCTTTTGTTATTCAGGAATGCTAATGTTATGTCAGACTTCCCATAATGTATCAGCAAGGTGTGTGTAATACCTATGTTTTTACTGTAATAACATTAATGGCTATATAAATTTCAGTGGAATGTAGTGTTATGTGTTATCAACAGGTGTTTGTTATTGCACTGAGATTAAGTGCTGTTTGTTGACTCAACCTAAATGACAGACAATGGTGTTCACCTGGCATATTGGTGTCACCTTGAATTTCATATATGGATTGTGGAGTGTGGTGATTATGCTTTAATGTTTGAAAAAAAAGCAAAGTAGTTAAGAACTACAGTTGTGTAAGACTTAACATTGACAAATAGTAGGCAAAAGTTGTTGAAGTTGATAAGGTCAGGTCCTGCTCTTGGCAATAGAATCTTCCAGTGCAGATCAGTAAACAGCAGCAGCAGAAGAAAAGATTTATTTCTACCTGCTGTCCATACCATCAAGATGTCCCTTCATTTTACAAACTAAGACACTTGCTAGAATAACACAATGTGTGTTTGCCTGCATTTTCTGAAGGATATGAAGTCTGAAACTTAAATATATATCCAGACATGAATGCCAAAAAATTCACCCAAGGAGAGAACTCAAGAAATGAATCTTAGCATCTTGGTATGCCTGTATTTTCTGAAGGATATGAAGTCTGAAACCTAAATGTATGTCATTATATAGTGTCTAAAATATTTTGTAATTTCTCTTAAAAACACAGACTTTATGAGGAACAGACCAAACAAATGAGGCAAAAATCAGAACATTCTGTGAAAATCTTTACAGTTTAGTGGCATGGTAAGGTGAGTGCAAACCCAAGGGGACTGCATGTTACACTACCTTTCTGACAGCATTCACTTATTAGCTAAGTGATTTATGGCCCTGAAAGCCAGCAAAACACAACATTTTTGTTTCTTTTTTTTTTACTGTAAATAGTAGTACACACAACAGATAATGCTCCATGGCGCGCAAAGAATTATGATCAGAGCTCTGCATTCTAAATATGGATGCCAAGATTCACTTCTTGAGCTTCTCTCTTGAGGTGAATTTCTTGGCATTCATGTCTGGAACACATAACAAACAGGTTAAGATCGGTAGTTTGATCATAATGCTCTATATTTTCCATATATGTTGCTTGTACAACAGGGAGTGGCAATTCTGCATGTATGGCAGTGGTTCACTTTGAATTGTGCATACCCTGCCTATTCCATTATTGAATATCTGCTGACTCAACATTCTTAATGCTGTTGGCAAACCTTCATTGACATATAGTTTTTATGTTCCAGTTCTCTTACTATGCTGTATAACTGTGCTGTGATTGTTTCTTAAACACATTGCATACCATTTCCTGTTACTGGTGTGCCATAAGGCATGCCTACAGTTATTTTATCTCTGAGATTTTGAATACTGCCTTCATGATCATCATTGCATTGTTTTCACTGTGCAGGTACATATGCAGGTATAAAAAATTGTAGGTAGTGACAGTGAGCATCTCCCCATTTGTTGTAGGACAGTTATGTATGCATGTCATATAGATAAATTCTAGGTATTATGTGGGTTTACCATTATAAGGTCGATCGGTGGCTGGTCGAGCGCTTATATCTGAAAGAAGTGCGGCAACATCCCATAATTGCGAAGGCAGATGTTGTGAATCGCAAAATCCCATCCCCTTTTTGACCCATGTTAGCACTCGTTTTTGGATGTAGAGTTGTCAGAAATGTTGCTTTTGGTGCTTTTGCGACATTCTGACTGGCACACCAGGATTCGCTAATAAAATTCGCACATATATAGGTTCGAGCACTGTGTGCTCATCTTGACCTTATGATGGTAAACCATTATGTGCTGTCATTTTTTACAGTTTTTCTTCTGCTTTCAGCTTCCATTCCTATTATATACTGTTGTGATGTCACATATTAACCATGTTGCATTGCTCATCTCAGATATATATATATATATATATATATATATATATATATATATATATATGATTTCACTTCATAATCTCAAATTACTGAAATATCAAAATTTAGTAACCCGAGACTATGAAGTCGAAACATTCACAACACCAAAACTCACAATCCTGAATCACACAATCACAAAAATACATACCCCATATACCACTTAACATACACACCATTCCACCCACAGGATAGAAGCCACACAACCCTACACTACATACACCCCCACACCCCCCTTACTTATATATACCAACTCCGAGGTTGCACATAACATAAACAAAAGCAAACCACTCACCACGCCATCCTCCACTCACTCGCACACAAACACACATCACACATACACAAACACCAACAAATTCAACACTCACATTCACACTTACACCTCCCTACCCTTACCCACACACACAACATACAAAAATACACACAAACCCTCACTTACCTGTGATTTCAGGCACCAGAACACTACACACAACATACTGGAAATGCATAAGCACGGATTTGAGATATTCAAATTCACTGTAATGCACTTTTGGCATTCTGGTTTTCAGTTTCATAGACTCGGGTTACTGAATTTCGAGATTTCAGTAATTCAACATTATTAAGTGAAACTATAGCTACATATATATATATATATATATATATATATATATATATATATATATACACAGTATATCTATCTATCCACATTTTTTTTTCAAAACCTTAATTTATAAAGGTGTAGGTAATCCTGAGTTGCCTACCCCACCATTAAAATGTTATTCATTAGTATGAATGTCACTTATTTATTTAAATTATCGTGATATATTATGAGACATGCTACTCATATCTAGTTTCAATAGTACCATTTGTCTGTTGTCTCCCTCTCTAACACCCAAATGACCTCTTTTACTGTTGACATCATTCCTCTTTTTGATGACCGCATCACATGAGACACAGATGCATCCTATTCAGATAGCTGTCAGGATACTTCTACTGTATATGGTAGGTAGGGACAGTGAGTATCCCCCTATTTGTTGTAGGACAGTTAAGCATGGGTGTCATATAGATAAATTCTAGGTATTATGTGCTGTAATTTTGTGCAGTTTTTCTTCTGCTTTCAACTTCCATTCCTATTATATACTGTTGTGATATCACATATTAACCATGTTGCATTGCTCATCTCATACATACCTATAGCTATTATAGTAAGTAAATAATCTTTTTTTTAAGGAGAAAGCTCCCCAGCACCCTTCAGTTTAGTTTGTGCTCCCTCCCTGCTGTCATATGCCCCATTAAGGCAATACTTACATAGCTCTCTACTAAATTTCCTAATTTCTGGCATTGCCAAGTTGATTTCCTTTAGTTGCATATGTCATCTAAAGGGATGATGTTCTGAATCAGAAACTGCAGTCAATAAATGCTTTAAAAATGATAGAAATGATGAAATGTTGAGGCTAATGGAACACTTCTGCACTGAAGTGTGGAAATTTCTGCTATATGGAAACAAAGTCCATTTGTGAACAGCACATACATACATACATGCATACATACAAATGTTTCAAGCATGGGCATTAAAGCCCTTCTAGCTTGCCAATATGCCAACACACTTGTTCCCATAATAAATGTCCAGGCTGTTCTTAAAAATATCTAAACTAGTACTTGCTTTAATGTAATTTGGTAGTCTGTTCCAAGCATCAGCTACTCTGTCAGAGAACCAATTAGTACACTTCTCATTCCTATAGATTCTCTAGTACTTTTTGATAACCCCAAACATTCCCAGAGGCAGTTGTCCCTAAATGCCCTATATACCTGAATAAGATCTCCTCTTAAATAAATGTAAGAGACACTGCACAAGTTCAGATATTTTACTCTTTCATAATAACTTATATTTTCACATTCATGGATGCCCTTAGTATATTTCAGCTGTACTCTTTCCAGTTTATTCATGCTTGTTTTCCTATAGGGTTTCCATATTGTTATTCCATACTCAAGTTTGGGTCTAATGTAACTAACAAACAATGACTTCATTATGTTTGATTTCCTAGACTTTATAAATCATTTTATACAACCTATAGTTCTATAACTATCATTAGCCAATTGTTGATATGATTAGAAAAACTCATAGGTGAATCTACCCATATACCCAGGTCCTTAAATGAGTCTACAGTTTCAATCACTGTGTGCTGTATTAAATATTCACCTTTCAGTTTATGTCTCCCAAATCTCATATGCTTAGTTTTTAATGTATTTATAAACATATTATTCTCCTGTGCCCAAATGGTCAATTTAGTCAAATTATTTTGCAGACATGCCTTATTTGCAACACTTGTAATCAGTTTACCCAATTTCAGGTCATCAGCATACATCGGCTGCCGGGCTGTTTGGTGAGCATACAGACTGTAGAACACCTCAGATTAAAAAGTAAGGTCTGAAAGATACAATCTAAACAAGTAAGGGCCTCGTACAGAGCCCTGTTGGACACCTTGACTGTATCCAAGGATTTCACCTGTCCAGTTGGTGTGTGATACTTGCCATGTCCTATTTGTAAGCCATGCAGCTATCCATCTTATCAACAGTACATCAATACCTAGTTGTACTAATTTATTGATCAGTGTTTTGTGTATGACCCTATCAAATGCTGAAGTTAAATCTAGATAAATCACATCACAGCACAATTTTTCATTGATAGCTGTTATTATATTGTTATAGAACATCATGTTACAGGTAGTAATAGATCTATTTTCAACATATGCATGCTAATATATGGTTTCAAGTCCCAACCTATCCATTTCTAACAATAACTTATCCAGTATTACCTTCTCCATTATTTTTCCACAACATGAAAGTAGACTTAAGGGTCTATATGATTCTGGATTTGTCCTACTCCCCTTTCCCTTAAATACATGTTTAATAAGTTCATGTCTCTAATCTTGAGGAATCTCCCCATATTTATATGACCTAGTGAATAATAAATGTAATGGCAGTGTAAGGCAGTATAGTCTGTGGACTTGATCACTCACCTGAATTAATTTAACCATGAAGTTAGCATATATAAATAAGGATGTAGAGGGTGTGGCTGGTTGTTTGTGGTATTTTATTTGTTTGCTTGGTAGATGCTTGTGTTTTGTGTGTGTGTGTGTGTGTGTGTGTGTGTGTGTGTGTGTGTGTGTGTGTGTGTGTGTGTGTGTGTGCGTGCGTGCGTGTGTGTGTGTGTGTGTGTGTGTGTGTGTGTGTGTGTGTGTGTGTATGTTTCACAGGTATGAAATCTATTTGAAATGAGTTATACTATATTTTCTATGACTTGATGGGATTTTATTTTATTGCACTTGGATTTTGGGCATGAATCCCTATCTTTTAGAATGTGCTTTCTTTGTTTCCTGCCTCATATCTTTTTCTGTTCTGAAAAATATCCCATCCTCTGGACTTGTTTTTCCCTATGCATCTATTTCCCCCCTAATCTACATTAGTATTCCATATTAACGAAAGTTTTTTTCTCCTTCTGCATTATATAAAGTGAATACATAGCCTTGAGGAATTGTATCTATCCCATTCAAAATACTGTGAAGTGTGAAACTTCATCATGTCCATAAAATAAATGCATTTATTTTTCTTCATAATGCATGAACTTCCTTAACCGCAAAGAAAACTGTCCCATTCATATTCTTTTTCTCTTCCTTGTGTTGCTTTTTTTTTAATTTCTCCACAGTTCCAAGTATCTATGCAAAGATATTCTGTCCCATTTTTCCATTATTCCATATATACCTTATTTGTTCCACAGTGTATGTTTGTACAATGAAGGTGCTGCACTCCTGAGTGTGTTATCCTTCAAATGAGACATTAAACTGAGGTCCCATCTGCTTGAGTTGGTGGTAGCTCAGGTGGATGTAAAAGACCCTATTGCCCCTATTGAATCGAGTAGGGGTACATTATTTTACACAATATAAAAAACACACTATTTACCTAGTTACAAAATGTACATATTTATAGGCACATATGAACATATTTCTATTTTTTATCATTTTTGTTATAACATTGTCATTGTTATTCTTACATAAATGACCCCCAACTCCTTCCACAACCATAATCTTTTTTTGCAATATATATGCCAAAATCCATTTTCAACTAAACTAAATTTCATTCAGTCTTTCATTCCAAATAACCCATATTACACAAAATAAATTATCTACCCTTCTCATATATTCTTTCTTCTTGTTCTTATAACATTCCTGCATAATCACATTATCTATATTGTTTATTTCATTAATAGTCTCAAAAATGTTTACTCACACAATGTTTTTCCAGAGTTTCACCAGTCTTTTATATTTAAAAAAATGCCCTGTTCTTTCTTCCTTCCCACAAAATAATGCACACTCTTTCAAAGTTCTTTTAATATGCCATATTCCCCTTTACTGGTAACGCATTCATTATTAGTCTCCATAGGAAATATAACACTTCTCTATCTTGGTACACTACATTTTCCTGACTTTAATGGGTTAAACACTTGTTCTGGTAAATATTCCTATGGGTTTACATAATAATATTGTTTGATCACATTATTATATCACATAATCTATATTTCTCAATATTATCAACTTTTTTCCATGTTAGTATTTTTAAGTTCTTCATTTACATGCACTTTTTTTCTTTCTCTTATTCTTATAATTTCCCAGAACTTTTTGTACTTATATTTAAACATTCCCTTCCTTTACCCACTTCAATACTCTATACAAGTTTAAAAAGGCAGACTACACAACTGGATTTAGTAACCCCAATCCCCCTTATCTTCACTCATATAGAGCACACCTTTTTTCACTGCATTTAATCTTAAACCCCATATGAAAAGAAACACCGATTGCCAACTTTATTCTCATATTTTATGTGCAGCCATATAAACATTTGACATATTTGCTATTTTTACCATTAATACAGAATTGACCAGATACACCTTTTTTCCCTGAATGCTAATCTGTAAGTCCACTACAAAAGACACATTTACTTTAATTTCTTTTATCAAGCCTTCCCATTGTATCATAACTGCATAACTCTTTCCAAATTTTATCCCTAGCAAAGACACCTCATTCATTGAAAAAATAACCCCGAATTTTCAACACACCACCCAAATCCTTACTTTTATCTTTATTTTAAGGTCATTGCCTTTTCCTTTAAACTTTCATTCAGACAAACCATCAATTCCCTCATCCATATTTTGCTCTATATAGTCTGAATATATCAAAACTACTGGAATCACCACTTCCTTTTGCATTACATATCTAGCATCTTTCATATTACAAGCTATTTCCCTCACTATCACATTCATTACCAGTGCAAACAACATTCCATTTATGGGACATCCTTGTCTTATACCACACTTCATGCATATGTCTTCACTCTGCCAAGCATTCACTAGCAGGCTTACTCTATTATTTTGATTTGCTACTTACACACTGTCCTAATTCTATTACCTATTCCATGTGTCCCTATAACATCCCACAAAGCATCATGTCATGATGTGTCACATGCCTTGCTAATATCACTTGCTGTAAGTTTCATATCCTCCCTTTTATTTATATCATCCACAATTTTTCTCATAACCAGTGAAAATTCTTGTCATCCTTTCCATTTTATACCATAAATACATACTTTTGTCCATAATAACCTCCCTCCTCCCATTCACCTTTATATTATTCTTATCAGGGGGAATTCAATAAATCCTACATGGAGTGATTTGCCATGTAGGCATCGTGGCATGGAGCTTACATGGAAGTAAGCAGATGTGCAATCCAGTAAACAGAGCAGAGAGGCATGCATGAGCTTACATACACGGAAGTGTCCATGGCATGTAAATCACTTCATAAGCAGGTGAATTTCATGCAAATGCGGGTGCTGGAGTGATCCAGCATGCAGATAGGCAGCCCTGTAGACCTCATTTTCGTGTCCAAAGTGTACACAGAAAATTTCCATGTACAAGAAAGTAAAAATGGAACAGGGTCTGTGAAAGCCCATTTAGAAGGTCAGAAATTACATAGTAGGCATAGATATGTGCAAAACTATGCCCTGTGTGCTCAAAAAATCATGTAAAATAATGTGATAAATACATTTTTAATACCCATATTACATTTGTGTTGCACGCAACAGTGTGCAATCATGCTGTTATGCAAAAAAAAAATTAAAAAGCATAAAAACTAAAAATAAGAAATATGTGAGAATAATACATTATAGAGCCCTGCATGAGTATGTACAATGGTAGATTTCAGAGGTTGCTAAGGAGGCAGGGCCTGGAATAATGAAGTATCCATTTTGTGTACACAAATCTGAATGTGAATGAGCTGGGGTTACTGTGTTCCCATACAACTGCAGTAACAGTATGCTTGCAAGGATATAGCAGCACACCACACAAACCCAGGTCTGTCCCAAACAACCTGGCTATATGTTCAATTTCCAAAATATGCTGGGGTCAAAGTGTCTGTCGGTCAGCTGTTGATAGTATGAGGAATTGAACGTCACCTCTGGTGGCTCATGTAACTCAGTGGGCTAAGAACATTAGCATGGTTGATGGTATTCATGGTTCGAAGCTGGCTGCGCCTACAACTTTTGCATGTGAGGTACTCCTATAATAGGAGTCCCACAGGCTGTCAATATGTTACAATCTGTTACTGCAAGAAAGCTAGACACAGCCAGAGAAAATGGAGGGACAGAGGGCAAAACCTACAGACATTTTACATGCTCTGATTAACCTAGAAGGTGGCTAGTATAGCAGAAGATTGTAACAAGTCAGAGTAGCAGCTGGATATAAAGGCCATCATGTAACTCTGTCAGTACTTACAGCAATTCAGTGGGCTCCACTTAGTAGTATATTACCAGAAACAGAACACTGGACATCCTGCAAAACATATACAGTGAGAGGGGTGAAAACTGTAACCCTGTGAGTGGTGTTAAATCATGTACCCTAAGCACAGCATACCTACAATCACTTAGAGCAGGAAACCTGGACAAAGGCCCAAATATAAGGAGAAGGATTAACCACTGGCCAGACAAATGTAGAAAATGCAGACAATAACAGGTCATGCAGTAGCATGGGTTTCCTGGTGTGTGTATAGAGTCAGTAACTCAAATATCTTTCATAATTTCCTCATGTCATTCTATAATGATTTGCCACTAATATACCACAAAATCACAGTGCAATGTAAAATGTAACATATATATGATTCAAAACTCTGTACATTCTATTACAATCGGTACAGTTGCTAGGTATGAGTTATATACTATGTTTAGCACACAGCCGGGGAATCCCTTGCACAAAATATCATGGAGGTACTGGACTGTTGAATCAGGAGCAGCAGTCAATTGGTTGTAGCATGCAGAATACCAGACTGGAGTACAGGTAGGTCTGGCCAGGAGTCACCTTGTAAGTACTGACAGTCACACTGGGCATGCTCCTACACTATAGCCCATGTCTGATGCCTCATCTGCCTTAAGAACTGATGTGAAAAGATCTCTGCGCATACAAGCAGCTATGTATACGTATCTGTCTCTCCCTATCACCCTCACACATGATTACCCTTATCTATCAGTATGTGGCACATATATATATATATATATATATATATATATATATATATATATATATATATATATATATATATTGTTTGTGTCTTTTGGCTTTTCCCGGTTAGGGGTCACCACAGCGGAACTCCGGTCCGCTAATGATTGGTAGTTGATTTTTATGTGCCGAGTTACCAGCTCTGATGCACAACCTTCAACGAAGGTACTCCCATTCACGCATGTCTCCATGCAGAAGATGCTCTAGCTGAGAATCGAACCAGACAGCGTCTTACTGTGAGGTGACAACGCTACCGCAGCATCACCATGTCCTAACATATATACTGTATATATATATATATATATATATATATATATATATATATATATATATATGGAGAGAGAGAGAGAGAGAGAGCTATATAAGGGTGTTGAGTGATGTACACTCTCCATGTATAGCTATATAACACAGTTACATAATGCACATGGCATGTCACCTTGTAGAAAGACAATATTGAGCAGGTAGTGTAATGTGCAATGGCTGCAATACAGGACTTGGACAGGGTGTATTGTCACTAGACAATTGTCTACCTAACAAATGCAACTGGCCAAAAATGGCGATACTGGTAACTGTACACACATAACAGGGGTATTAACAGGTACCCCACTACTACTACACTAGATACAATAACAGCATAAAGCAGGTTCATTCTGCAGTCTACACAGGCTGTGTAAGACCAGGCCACTTTGCATAGCCCATACATACTGTGGCTGCAGTCATATGTATACTAGATGAAACCAGTGATCAGCTGTAATGTGCCTTAGTGGGTAAGTAGGGGCTCTAATCTCACATCAGCCACCTTGTGTGTGTGTCTGTAGATATTTCCCTTACAGCTGTACAAACATGCCCATCAGGGCTATGTCTGTGCAATGGTCACTCATTTTTTGGCCCTGTGACTAACGTCCTCCTCAACATTGGCCTCCCTCTCAACACCTGCTGATTTCATTCACCTTAACAGCACTGGCTGACAATCTCAACACAGTAAAGCTCCCGTTGTGCATACGATATGTACTTAGTGATGTAATGTATACTAATAGATAGGTAGGGGTTCTAATCTCAATAAGGGCAACTATGTCAGTGCAGGGGTTTTAATCTCAATAAGGGTACTCTGTGAGTGTGTGTGTGTAAATATATCCCCTAGTAGCAATGTGCCTGACTCGCCTATCTGTGTGCAATTGTTATACATTTTAAAGACCTGTGACTAGTTGCTGGCCCTAAATAGCCCACATCTACCTAAGCATAAATGTTATCTGCCATACAGAATGCCGAGGTGACAAGTATCAAGGGCAGCATGTCTTGTCATGGGGTATGCATGCATGATTACGCTGTCACCCTCATTGCCTCTGACACACTGTTCTACACATATGCACCTATGTAACCATGCACATATGCAGCCATACCTTGCGAGGTCATATTTCTGCTATGCTTCCATGCCATCCTGAGCTGCTGCATTGCCAACAAGTCTCTACAGCATAGCCAGTCAGACCCCTGGAACAGAAACATACACAGTTCTGAGAGACACCTTGTCATTCTGCAACATTACCACCAATCTAACATCACACTTTGATGTGTACTCATGACATATGCCAGCATACAGCACCTGTTATGGCACAACACTACCACAGTGCAAAATATCATGTAATGTAGCATAGTCACCCTGTGCATCAGACACATCTTTGCACATCCCTGCATCAATGGTATGGATGGCATGGATATGGCACAGGTATCATTACATGCACGGGGTTTGGTGTGGGGGTGCCAGAGGTCTAGGCTGTGAAAAACAGTTGACATCATGTGTGTGAGTCAGGAAGTGTTGCTGGTCAGATGGGCCATGGAGAGGTGCCATGTGTGTCTGTAGGTGACCTGCATGTGACAGTGATGTTTGAGTGTGTTCATGTACACAGTCAAGCCAGATGCTAGTCCTGCACATGGGTATGTAGGACAGCTTTGGACCATGCATGGCAGAGTGGAAAGTTCAATGTCTTTGGCCACAAACATGGGAACTGGCTCTGGTAAGAGTGGCACTGGCATCACCATTCCCAGCATCAGATGCAGTGCTAGTTGGTGATGGTGACTGGTGTCTGCTGGGCCCATGTCCCACATAGGACTGCCCAGGACCACATGCCCATGATCTGCCATGTCATGATGTGGACAGCACACTCCGTTCTGTGGTGCTGGTGGTACCACCACTATGGGAGTGTGCGTGTGCATGGTCACATGGACTCTCAGCAGATGGTATTGCTGACCTATGTCCACGTGTCCATTGCCTTACTCCCACCAGATGTTCCAGCACAGATAACATGCAGTGAAGGACTGACAATGTCTCACCCCACTGTCTGTCCACTACATCACTACACTACCACAACATCAGTGAAATGACCCATGGCATCACCAGGAGTGATGGAGGGATTCTCAGATGTCAGACTGTGCTGCATCCATGATCCTGAGCATCCATCTGGTGTTGCATTCGGAACGTGCCTGTGCCTCCATGATGGACCAAAACATGAGTCAAGTGACCTGTGATGCAACACCTGTGACAGGTGGTGGATGAGCAGCAGTCCTCCTTCAAGCACCCCTGTCAATCTGCGTGTCTGGGACCTCACCAGTTCTCTGGTTATGGCTAGTGTCTACAGTCACTGATTCCATAGTTGCCATGCTCTGCTGTTCGATGTCCCTACACTCTCACTGTCCGATATCTGTGGCCGCACGGGACTGGGTATGTGTGGGCATACTGACTGTGTGTGGGGACACTGGGGAAGGAAGTGGGGTGTCAACCCATGGGACAGATTCAGCCCCCAACAACCCCAGCTGTGCCTCACTATGGCTACCATCATCATCAGAGTCTGATGAGACACTGACATCAGCTTGTGAGGGGGACATGCTCCAACCCCCATGTTCAACTGTGAGGATGAAGACAAAATAAGTCCATTACTAACTGCACTATTATGTATGGTAATCCACACACATACTACTACAGCTGAGGAGCCACAACTGCATCACACATACCACATCTTATTTCTGATCCCATGCACAACACACAAGCAGACTACAACATACACAGATGAGACTGGCCCTTTATAACATGCAATGCAGTTACATCTGGTTAATGTTGACAGTACTATACACCTCTGTGATAAGCAATATGTCAGTGTATGTGATAGAACTTCGCCTAAAACACAGTGCACCAATCTTGAGCATACAATGCCAGTTCTCGTATCACTACCTCAGGTATGTACCATCTGAAATATTGTGTGTGAACAGGCATCTGTGAGTGATTGCCTCCTGTATTGCAGACTGCATAGACCTTCTCAAAAAGAAGTGCAAATAAGTTGCTGGTCTTGCAAATACACAACTTTGATTATCCATTCAATGCACATCAGTTAACCCCTCTGAAATTGAACATACAAGTATTGCACTCTGGCTAAGCATACAGTTGTTCGTCATCATGCCTTTTGGCTTTTCCCGGTTAGGGGTCGCCCCTCAGAACTCCAGTCCGCTAATGATTGGCAGTAGATTTTTACGTGCCAAGTTGCCAGCCCTGATGCACAACCTTCAACGAAGGTACACCCATTCACGCATGTCTCCACACAGAAGACGCTCTAGCTGAGAATCAAACAGGACAACGTCTTACTGTGAGGCAACAACACTACAGCAGCACCACCTCCACAGTTTCGTAGTGAAAAATGTCAGCTGTTAACATTCTTATGGTATATAACAACAAAAGTAGCACACTTACCAGGTACAGAACCTTGGACTCTGACCACACCTGACATACCTATGGAAATGTGATGGAGACATATTGTCAGCAATAGCAAATGTGGCATTGTTACAGGGTAATATGTGCGTATATCAATATGTACAGTAGCTAATAAGATACTGCCTACATTGCTGACATTCTGAGTATGTGTGCCCAACTATGCATTAAAACCAAGCCACCTCCATCAATGCAGATAAACCTGACACCCATGTACTGGTATGCAGAGCCACAATGACCGATACAATATTACACTGATGAAGACAGGAAGCTTACTTGGACACTCCTCTGCTGTGGATGCTGTGGCAACCACCTCCATGATGTATGCTTGGGAGCTGGTGATTGTTCCCAGGTTTGCTAGGAATTCCTCTGTGGCTGAGAGTGGTTGTTCTACACAGGCCCTCCACTATTGGCAGCATGCTCCCTGGCCACAGTGGCAGCCCTTTGCGGTGCAGCATTGACCAAATCTGTGGCCCAGTGTCAGACCTGCTCATAGGTTTTGTCCTGTAGTCCTACATGGTTGACTGCTGTGATGAGGTCAGCCCACAGTGCTGCATGTTTGTCACAATGGTGGTGAGTCCTGGACAGCAGAATGTTGTGATGCAGTCTGAGGCCATCCAGGATGACATTATTTTCAGTCTCTAAAAAATGGTGGGTGCCTCCTTCAAAACATAATTTCTGAAAGATAACAAGAGAGGAACACATCACAGGACCAGATATGCTGATATCCACTATGTACAGAACCTGCACATCAAAAATGCCCTGCACTATCCACTACCACCTCCCATGCCATACCCCACAGTCTATCAACACACTATGTATGCTGCTATCACCCACATAGTGGCAGTACTGGTTATGTCTCTGTGCCATGACAGAGTGTGCTGTATGTCTCCACACCCATCAGTGCCATCTACTGTGGTGTGTTCCCTGTGGGCAAAGTCTCACTACTATCTCATACGGCCACTGTCAGGTACATATGTGCATGTTATTACAAGTATATGGAGACAGTCCAGCAACATCACTGTGCCACAATGACAGACAGTATTGCAATCCTGACGTTGTCTATCCTTCCTGTAGGCATCAAACTTCTTCAGTATACAGATGTTTTCCAAATGTGTACGTGTCTGATATATGTGGTCCTTTTGGCACAAACCTATGGATGTCTGACAAGCAATTGGCCAACAATTGATAGTTGTTCTGAGAATATGAGAATCTGACTACCACACACCAGAACCCTCAGAAAAACAGTTATGCTACAGTAATATCTGTAATATCTGTTACTCTATTCATACTCCTACTATGTATGATCAATATGTACACTCTGTTGCTGAGGTTTGGCCTATGTCCCCTCAGTAATACTGGCTATGGCCTGACTTCCTGCTGTAGGTGGTTGCAAGGTATGTTAGCCACAACTCTCAAGCAATAACATTGGGGGAGGGTTGGCATAATGGTTAAGGCGTTTACCTTACATACACAAGGTGCAGGGTTTGATTCTCAGATGGGGTAATTGGTTAGTCTTAAAATAGCCCACAAGGGCACTTAGCCTAATACTAATCTATGAACCTATGAATGCCGACTAAACTGTGACTTAGCCAGAGTACATCAGGGACAGTCATGGACACCTTTACAATGTCTGAACTATTCCTGTGTGACATTCACAGACTGAGAGGTGCTGAATAACAGTACATCATGTGATATGACAGCTGTGTCCACTCTTACTTTCAGTCAATATGTCTAACACATAATCCAGTAAAATCTGTACAGCAGCCAACTGTTGTAGGAGAGAGTGAGAGGGCCACAGCTGCAATGATATTCACAGCAGGCACATTTGACAAGCATGCCTGTAGCTGTTGGATGCAGATTATCAACTAAATGTCATTCTCAGAGATGTATTACTAGCCTACTGTTGTAATCCCTGTTCCCGATAACTGCATCCTCCCATCTGCATCCCATTATATGGGGACATGTATTACATACCTTGTAGAGTAACATAATCCTTTTTTGAAGAAATCCTGAAGAGGAATGCTTGGTAAAATCACAGTCTGTCTTGGTATAGCAAGTCATAGATCTGCTTCCTATAGGCAGTTGCTTGCATTTTGTAGGTAATGCACATTAACAGGTAATTGCCTGTACACCAATCTGTGTCTCAGACTTGCTTATTGCATCCAGAACAGCTGGGTTGCACTTTCATTAGCCAATGGCATGGCACAACAGTGCAATGTTTAAGGCCTTCATATAGGCCTTAGCCCCTTTATTAGTCAGTGAGCTGGACATTGATGAGGTGTGGAGTCTACAGCATCACAAAGTGTATATACTAATACTGTCCACTGTTGAGGTTTATGAGGTATGTCCACAGTTCTCCATGCATGTTTGACCATTGTAAAATGACTTTATGATTATCTGGCAGTTCAGTGTTAGGTCAGTAAGGGGGAAGAGACATGTGGATGTCAGACATCATATCCATCAGAATATGCATGCTGCTGCAGTAGCTGCTGGTCTATCAGCTCTGTATGCTGTAGGGGAAGACTTTGACACATGTCCCTCTCGCTTGACCTTTGCCCCCACCCCTTTATGTATGGGTGCTGTGTGGATCCCTTGTTCTAGGGGGTTGTGAGGTATGTTAAGTCTGTAGCAGGAAACATAACATACAGCTACATATGTGGCAGCCTGCAGCTGCTGCTTTTTACCTAGGATTCATAGTGGGGGAGTGTGAACACAGTGGAGGACAGCAGGCTGTATGTGTCACTGAGGGAGCAGTGCCAGCTCTGTTGTCACAGCAGAGCCAGGGTGAAGGTTCCCATAACAGTCCAATCAAGGCATGTGCTTAAGGTACATCTGTTATGTAACAGTGACAATCAGAGAGTAGTAGGTGGCATATAGGTAGGCTATATGAATATGTGCAGTGTGTTTCTACCTACAGGCCTTTGACTTGCTAACATGTGTAGCAGCTAATTCAGTAGCAGAAACCTGTTTTGGTTAAAATTGCATGACTCAGTTATTATCTGCTGTATTCACAAGAATGTAATTGAAGTAAACCACACTGGAATCGAACCCAGAACTGTGGTTGGCAAAAAGTACTGCATGCATGGCATTTAACAGACTGAGCTACTTAGTCATGGCTACAGCAACTGTATTTGTAAGATATATCAGGAATTGCATTAGCATGTGTTTTCTGATGGGTATGAGTTGTGACACTCAAATGTCTGTCATAATTTTCTAACCTCAATCTTTAATGACTTGCCAGTACTTTAGCAGACAATTATGTTTTTGTGAAACCATGCCAAAACTAGGGTGCACAACTGTGGACATTCTGCAACAGGCTGTACAGTTGACAGCTACCTCGTATGCCAGGCCTCACGTACATCTATTAATATTTATATGGCTGTGTACTGGTGCAGTGTCTGCATCACAGTCCCAAGTACACTGCCAATTTCCACATTATATGTACTTCCAGTGTATCAGTGGCAATCAGGATATGTTGGTGGAAACATCTGTTGTAATTCAGAGCTGAGGGGTGTACTGGGCTAAACACTGGATTGTAGCTGACAGGGGTCCAGGTTTGAAAAGTGGCAGGGGTGATAATTTTGCCGATGTGTCTAACACTGTCAGAAACACATAAGATGATTAAGGCAGTTTTAAGTGGATTTGTGTGGGTTTGTGCAGCATGCCGTATGGCTTAGCTCCAGTTAAACATGCTCTAAAAATAAAAAAGAAAAGAAAAAAAGGGGTGATAGGAAAGTGGTGAATGGGGTCAAGCAGGTGGAATAACATACTGAAAGGCAGGTAGAGATGTGCAGGATGGGTGTAGGAAAGGGCCATAGCTCTCAATTTCTTCTACAGCAACAGCTGTGCAGGTTTTACAAGAATTCAGAATTTGGAACCTCATACCCCAGAGAGAGGGCTGAGGGCAACATAAATGTGTTGATTAATTAATGTAATAATTAGGTATGTCCAGAGTACATGTGTGCAAAATGGAGAGCTATGTATGGGGCGACATTTTTTTGTGGGATAGGTGCACTTTTTTTAAGGAGAGAGTGGAATATTGGGGGAGAGATATAGGTACGTGTGGGCAGGTAAGCTGGGTAGGAGATGTTGCATCTGCAGACAGACAAGACTGCATACAGGGGTGGTGTGTGACATATGAGTGGGGTAAACACCTTGGATGGGGAGGGTGTTATGGGATCAGAGGTCCACATGCCTCCAGATGACAGCAGTGTGACTGAGATCCCCAACCATGGACAGTCAAAACTGCTCCTTCATTGTCCCGAAGGTAGCTGTGCTGGAGACTGGGAGCTGGGGCTGCGAGGCCCCTCCAGGTTTGCGAGTCTGCCTCAATCCGGTGGAGGCATTACTCATACTCATGATGAACTCTCCTGTGCACCATCACGAGTAGCTGATCCTGGATGATAACCCCCCCTCCACTCCCACTACCAGGGGGAGGATGGGCCCCATCCCCTGAGGCAGTTCCAACCATATGTGGTGCAGGGTCAGCCAAGGGGGCAGCACTGGCATGGGTCACAGACATGCTAGGACCTGGTGCTATAGCTGGCTGAGGTAGGGTAGGCAGATCACCAGGAAACAGCTTAGCCAGTCTAGTTGTGGTTGTTGAGTTATTTCAATGTGTATCAGTTAGTAATTAACAAACCATTTAGTTAGTTATAGCACCATGTCAGAACATTGCGAATAATCCAGTAATCTAGCATTGCATAGTATATGGAACACAACAATAAGTAAGATAACAGTCAGTATAGTAAGAGCATGCCAGTAACAGTTACGGCATATGGCCAACAACATAGGTAAATCAATAAGATATGTTAGTATGCAACCATTGTAATGCATATCAATAACAAAATACAAGACCCAACATAATGTTTAGGGAACAACATATGTTAATAGTAAACCATAACCAATGTATAACAACAATAAATTATGGTGAAGATAAGGGGTGAGGGAGGAAAGAAATACAGTCCATTAATTCCAGTATAGGCTGTATAGTTTGCAACAGTACTATAATACACTCTAAAGGTCTGCCCTTCCTTTATGTATAACAGTGCCCTATAGCTGCTGTAGCATGTACATACCTCTCAAGCTATCCGCATGAGATAGTATGGACCAAGCAGTAACACCTGCAGGTACACAACTACAGAGAACTGTTACATGTCAGGTGGAACTATATAACTACCATGATGTATTGTGGACTGACATTGTGTGACTGTGCTATTGACATTATCATGTCAAGGACAGATCTGTGACAGAGGGATTAGGCAACAATGTATACAGTCTGTGACAGTGTGACACTTGAGAGATATGCATCATGTACAATACAGATGGTATATAACTATCTTGCCATTCTTGGTAGGCATGGGGTTAGACCATCAGCAAACATTCACAAACACACCAGGCATACAGCCATACCAAGATTACACATTTTATTTAAAGTATTAACTTTTATTTGTATTGTACTTGTTGCCTTTATTTTATAATGTCGTATCACATTCCTGTTCAAAGCTGTTAACACCCTGTTACATCTGAACACAGAAATTATTGACCCATAATAAGGGCTACTGCACCAATTTACCTGTATTCCTGTGGGGAGAACATCTAACAATACATAACTGATTCAGTAATATTTAGTAGTACCTGTCACGGGATTTGAACTCTGGTCTGTGTGTGACAAAATGTACATCACACACATCATTTAACAAACTGAGCTCCTGAGCCACTGCTGACTGTTGAGTGGCTAATATTTGCCTAGAGCTCACCTGGACACAACATATGACCTAGTATTAATAGCACAGCTTTATACAAGACTACAGTGGCACTTGAACACACATGCATGAGATTCATGCATGACAGAGATACTAGGTAAACTGTACATTAATACATAGAATGCAGGTTTACACAATAAACTCTTGATGGGTGGAAATATATGTGATATGTGCACACCATACTGGAGTATTGGTTTAGCTACCTGACACATACACCATTGCATATAGTTTAATTTCAGTTTACAGCTATTATAGTTTTATACTTGCCTGCAGCACCGTACCTCAGAGCAGGAATGCATATAGCTGAAATGGAATGGCTAACACATGACAATCTTGATATGCAAACAATCTACCTTGGGTGTTCTTGGTATTACTTCTGATGTTAGCGCAGAACAAATATGCATATATGTTGTACTACAGCTCTAAATCTAGAGTTAAGTATAACAGTCTTGCTTAGCTAACTTGAGTCACTTAGTGGTATTGTCTGTGTTTGTATTTCAGAACAGATGTCATACTCGATTTCATGAACAACAGCCCTACCTACAAACATATTACGCAACGTATTTTCAAGTCTTTATTGCACAACAGTTTATATAATGCAGGTGTTGCAATACAGCTATAATTCCACAATTATTGCAGTGGAAACTTTATTTCATTAACATTATCAGGTTTCATGCTTTAATCTTTATTGCACTATACTTGGCAATATCGCAGTACAGGCCTACATCCACATTCACTGCAATACACAGATCTGTACTGTATATACCTACTGGCAATGAATGAATTACTCTGTCTTGTGTATTTGACTATAGATTGCAAATGAATCTGTACTCACCACACTCACGGAGCAACCTGGCCAGGTCCCCTGCATAGACCTCTAGGTTGCGAACTCTTTCCTCTGCAGGTGTAGGGAGAGAAGCACACCATTATGTATACCTGTCTATCACACATTCAGATTAGGCATTGGTAAAACAATGCTAACAGTACTTACAAACATGTGGGGCATTCCCATCCTGGGCATCCTGGACCCAGAAGTCCACTCTTCCTCTGCTTCAGATCATCATAATGGTGATGGATCTGCTCACCTGTGCAGGGGATACTTGTTGCATTGGTGAGATCATGTTTCAGTCAGTCCCAGGCCTCTGACTTGTACTCCGATCCTTGGAACTTGCCCTACAGCATCTGGTGTTCATAGTCTTTCAAGAGGATACCAACCATGAACCTGGACTCCAGAATGCCCCACCGCTGTACCTGGATGCATGCACCCTCTCCTATGCCTGCCATAGTTTCTTCACAGTTCAAATTTCAACAGAATATTCTGTATTCCCATCTATTATGCTTAATATAGCCTGGTTTCCTGCCCTTACTCACCATTGGGCCATTTTTTAAAACTGCAGCATGTCACTTAGCACCATGCAAGCCAGCTTAGTTGAGCTGAGCATGACAATGCTCAGCAATTCTTAGCAGTTCACAAACCAGCTAAGTGCAACCAAGAGGTGCTGAATCAGAGATTGTTTTACCAGTGCTTATCTTGACATAGCATGTCTTAGCAGAGCTTAGCTGAGCGCAGCACATTATGATTAAAAAATAATCAGCATAATGTATATTTAGAAAATAATTGCTTAATTTCCCTGTTTTCAAATCCCATACCTACTGCACATAAGGCTGTGACTCTACCCACTTGGCTACATGATATGCAGAGTGCTGTTATAGTTTTACATATACCTCTCAGCCAAGTTTCAGCACCGCTAAGCAGCGAGCCAAGCAAACCTGTTCACCTATGCTGAAACTTGACCTTTGGATTTATAATTAAAGGTATCTTGTTTCTATGTTTAGATGTCTGGCACATGTTTGTTGTTGTGCAGTGTGCCATGCTGTGCAAACAGTGAAAAAAATAGAATATTTAAATTCATATCCATACATTGCTTTTCTGCACTTTGACAGTGCAAGGGGTGTGTTACTCATCCGCAGACACAGTAACACACTCTCTACACTGATCTAGTAACTGTGTTACACAGCTGTCTCTCAGTAACACGTCCACATTAATATGCATGGAGCGCTACCGAGGGGGAACCATGTACACAGCCATGGTAGCTTCAGTGTAGGTTGTACGCTATGCCTACATGGATTTTGTTAAATCTGGGGGATACATTTTTTTTTTATAATCAGTATTATTTACTGTGATGGATCTCTATTTTTTATTTCATTCTTCTCATCTTTCTTCCATATAAATATTAATATGCCACTACATAACTCTTCATGAATAAACCCTTCCCTCAACCATTCATTCAGAAGATTTACAAAATTCTCTTTTATCAATACCCTATACCAGCTCGGCCTGATACTAAATCAACATTTAATTTCACAAGTACTTCATCCAATTCTCTAATAGTAATTTATTTTTAAAAATCTTCCTTAACTCATGGTGGATTTCTTTTTTACTTTCCATTCAATCTTATTTTAGTTTACTCTTACATATTTTTTCCACATACTGTACTACAATACTCATAATTTGCTGTTCTGTTATTTTTACCTCACCCTTTACAGTCTTCATTTCTCTCATTATACCCATATCCTTTACTGTTTTACCCAAATAAACAGATACTTCCTCCTTTCTCCCTTGTTAATAATATTTCTGCATAACAGTAATGATGTAAGTTGTTCTCAATTTCTTTTATGTATTTCTTTTTTCCATATCATAATACTCTCTTGCATTATTCTGTAAATTCTCTAGTGCATTCCTGTATATTTCATGTGCTTCACTTTCTCTTCCTTTCTTACATCATCCTGCCATTGAAAATAAAAAAGAACTTTTTATATTTCTCTTTAAAATTAAATCCATCATTCAGACCAGTTTTTATAGAAGTCCTCCATGGTTATGTGATCCTTCCATAACTGTAATACTTCTCACTTTTCAATTTCTTTTTACTTCCTTTGCTGTTTTAATATATTCCCTTGCTTCTATCAACTGCATCCATATTACTAAATGGTCTGAAAAGTACAAATCAACTGTACCACCATCTGTTACCCCCAGAGCTTCTGATAATGCAAAATAATCAATTTCAGAACCAAGTGCCCCTTCTATAAGTCCATTGACGTTTGGTCTACACAGTTAATTTACCACATTTTATAACTTCCTGTCTTTTTCACATCTTTCCTTTTCTTTTTTACATTTTCTCACAGATGAAGTCACTTGAAGTTATAATTTTTATGTTAAACACTACATAGTCTAATATTTGTTGAAACAAATTCTCTCTTCCCTTGCTAATTATATATGTATATAATACTATAATTCTATAAATATGCTCTCTCCACCTCTCATAAGCAATAGTTAACCTTCCCATTCTTATCAACATTCAGTCTAATATTTTTGCTGTTTCTACACAACACACCCACTACAGAGCAATGCTCACTTTCTAAGTTTTATATTATCTTTCCATCCCACAAGTTTTTCTGTCTGTAGTCTTTCTTCACTTGTCAGGAATCATGCATTCTCTAACAGAATAACACCCACATCACATTTAGCACACCATTCCAGTATCACTATCCTTCCTACAGTGTTAATTAAGCAATAACCCATGCCTGGGTGTGGGTAATGCTGGATTTACCCACGGTCGGTGTGGTTTGGTCACAAGAGTGAAGCCCGAGTGGCCAAACAAAGACAACTGTGGGAAAATCCAACATTACCCACACACAGAAGTGGGTTATTGCTATTATACAATGGCATTATTTAAGAAAAAAAAGACTTACTTTTCTTAAATAATGGCATTGTATAATGCCTCCGTGCTGCCCTTCCGCAGCTGTCTGGTATTCTGAGGCAGTTCTGATGTACTGCATATGTGTCTGCTTACACAGTACATCAGAGCTGTGGGTGGAAGCAATGGAGAAAGCAGATCTCCGATGCTTTTTACAAAGTGCCTCGCTATGTTAAAGGAGTTTAACATAGCGAGACAGCTTTTAAAAAAGCAACGGAGATTCTCCGTTGCTTCTTTTTAAGCTGTCTCGCTATGTTAAACCCATTTAACATAACGAGACAACTTTAAAAAAAGCAACGGAGAAAGGAAGATCTCCGTTACTTTTTTTTAAAGCTGTCTTGCTATGTTAAACTCCTTTAACATAGCGAGACTGTTTCTAAAAAGCAACAGAGATCTTGCGTTCTCCGTTGGTGTAAAAAAAAAAAAAAGACATACTAATGGAAAAGGTCTGAGCGACCGGACCTTTTTCCATTAGTTTAAGTCTTTGATTTGCAACGTGCACGCTGACCAATCAGCATGTACATTTTGGAATATTAATGGGGGGTCATTGTATAATAGTACTTTTTACATATACTGAAAGTACTTTAAAGTTGTTGCTTTTCCTTCCTTTTAAGTTTAGGGGAATATTTTTAAATTTTCTTTTTATTTAGTTTTACCCTTTACCAACTGAATAGTTTTCCTGGATTTGTGTACAAATAATCCCTGATCCCCCAGATCAGATTTTTCACTGGCTAGAAGTTCCAAAAAATATTTGCATCCCTTCCTTCTCATGACCTATCTTCCTGCATGCAGTCTCTCTCCTCATTTTCCATCCATATTTTTATTGCTCTACAGTTTCTTCTTCACCTATTTCACCATCTGTCCAGCCTCTTGTTGTCCTTTTCCATATATATTTTCTTCCCTTTCCAAAATAGTGTAGGAAACTTTATAAGCTTAGTAAAGGATTTTTGACTAAAAACAGACTTGTTTAGATTACTTCTGAATACCTACCACAGTTAATAATTCTATATAAGATTAATAATATTTCAAAATAAGTTTTTATTTTTTGATTTGGAACATTTTTAAGTTATCTACTTCTACTGCCATTTTCTGATTTCTTTTCTGCTTTTTAATATAGAGTGATTAACTAGATATACTGAAATTGAAAGACTTCCACACAGAGTAGTTTGTTTTGTTTTGGACCCACTAAACTTGCATACTTATATATATGTTGTATATTTGGTTGTTTGAGACTTAGGGGATACCATGGAGATTACTTGTTTCTTTTCTTCCCTTTCTCCTTTGATTTCATTATTTACTGTTTGTTGTTCACAATCTGTCCAAAAGTGTTACATTTTTACATGATCTGCATTCAGGCTGACATATTTTTGCTGTATGTCCTTTCTCTACATATTGGTTACATTGTAGCTTATCACACTCAAATAAATAAGAAAAGTCCCCACAAAACAAACATGATTTAGGCTGCCTGTCATATCTTAATAATAATATCTTAAAAATAATAACTCTTGGCAAGTGTTTCACCGTGTTATTTTCTTTTCAGATTTTAAAACTGCTTCTAACAGCCATCCTCCATTCCAGAAGTTTCCCTCATTTCTAACCTTTACAATACTTTTAACATTTTCACACAGACCTTGCATGCATTTTTTAGCAACATCTTCTTCCAGTTCATCAGTTCTGGACTGCAAAGTAACATTGTTTTAACATTTAAGTTACTACAAGACAACAAATAATGATTCCACAGATAAATCTCTAATTTTTGTTACACAATTCTGGAAATGTCATTATCAGTCCAACAGTTTCAATTGTTAAGTCACAAAATGTCTCTGTCCTAATTTGTATACAAGACCAAATTTCTTGATCTTTAAAAGTCAGAACAGTTATAAAATTATATCTGTCTATTACAATGTGATTTTTTATTCTTTTGCTTACAGGTGGTCCTCTCTTCATTGTAAACACAGTTTTAATTACAGTCTGCTGCTGCTATCCATTTTACCTGCTATTACTGCTGCGTAAGATTTAGTTACTGCATTATCTTATGCCAGAAAACAGACACTTTCTCAGTCTGTTGCTGCTTTCCTCTTTTACTTTCTGTCACTGCTGCATACGTTTTAACTGCAGTATTCACTGTTGCCCCATCACCTGAGGTTCCTTTTCCACATTAGCATCTTCAACACTTCTGAAAAGGTTATCTGCCATCTCACTCCATGAAACAGCATAACTGTTACCTTGATGATCCTGCTTGATCTACAATACTTTATTAAGCTATAATTTTACTCCATTTTTAATTTGATTGCCAGTTGGCTAACCAGTTGTACTGAATGTGTAAGCATGTAGGGACACTCTTCTCAAGCAAACATCATCTGCATGTCCTCCTCATGTCAGTTTTGTTATCTGCTCCACTTCAACAGACTTGCTTATTTCCTTCTCCAAGGAGTTATGTAATTGCTCCTAATTTGCAATGTACACAATACAAAAATCTTTATTTACATTCTTAAGTTCCATATTGATCAAAAATTACTCCAAATTCTCATGCTGTACCTCCAAACTCTGTATAACTTTTCTCTCCTCCTCCATGCTGTTTATTTTCTCCAGATCTTTTGAGTTTCTAATACCATGATGGGAATGGACCCCATTCCTAAGTCAGAGTATGATTAAAGTTCATGAAATTAGTATTCTTTCAATCTTTGATGTCAGCCAAAAGTGCTCTTTGCAGCATCTGCAATGCGCCCAGTAATGACTCCTTATGTATTTTGTAAAGAGTTACATGTATTGGTAACATATTTAAATGCGATTGTAGATTCTTTTTTATAAGACCCATTGCTCCTACTACTGTTGACATTGACATTGTAAGCTTTCGCTTACATAGGGTCGATCAATCACCGTTTGCTTTTTTAAGCGTATATATATATATATATATATATATATATATATATATATATATATATATATATAGCAACACTTCACAATGCCAAAATCCTGAAAGATCGAATTTCATATGGCAGAGACCATATGATCGAACTTTCAGAATTTCAGCATTGTGAACGGAAATGTGCATACAGCTTTGAATGTGAGATTTCCCTTTTCCTCACTGTAGTGCGATCTTAGAGTTGGAATATTTAAGTAGCGGGGGCCAAGGGGTACAGGGGGGCTTGCCCCCCCTTGCAGAAACATTTTAATTGTTTTTGTTTTTTATTTGTTTCGGAATTTCAATATTCCGAAACATCGATCATATGCAGTTGATGCAGGCCTCCAAACTCCTGTCTTCCACTAGGGCTGCTGATGTCATCTACCATAAGACTTCCAGCAGCTATCTTAATGCCAGACTTAAGCTGTGGCATGTGTGTTAAGTACTCTGATCTCTAGTAGGTAAAAGAAGATCAGTAGGGGGTTCTAATTTCATTGTAGTCAACTTGGAGTGTGGGTAGGTGGTGTACAGTGTTCTGTAAACATTAATTGGTAGTGATACCATTCTCACTGTAGAAGTTGGTGTTTGTGGATGTCAATCAGAGCATTTTACATCAGCCTATGTGATCATGGGATCTTTGGAATTTACTAGGCTAATGGCCCTAGGGCTCTTACAATCCTAGCCAAGTTCTTAACGTTATTTACACAAATAGCACCTATTGTCCCATCTAAGGGGGACACAGGCAGACCCCCATGGAGAAATTATGGTCACCAATCCAATCGTACAGATTGCATATGAAAAGGGCCAATGAGATGTGCTGTTTGACAATAAGTGGGTGTCTGTTGCAAAGGTTTGTTAAACCCTGGTAGACATATCTCTCTCTCTCCAGCATGTTATATTGATGTTGCATACCAAGTTAAGGTCATCATAGTGAGTAATCTGTCTACAATTTGACTTATGGATAAGCAGCATTAGCAATAAAGCAGGGTCACATATTGCCTCATATGCAAGGCAGAGATCACGTTGGAGTAGTCTGTATGATACAGATTAAAGTTACAGTGATTTCAGATGATCCCCATAGGACAGATGCTGAAGACTTGAATTTCACTTGTAAGGAACCTTTGTGGTTTTTGCAATTGCCACTGGTGCTTGGAAATGTACATAACAAAATGGCCATTCCACTCAAATATTAGCCTGATGAGGGAAGAGTACATGGCGGTTATAACTACTTCATATTTGGGTGACAGTGCCCTGAATTATGACATGAGCAAGATATAATGCCCTTCTTGCCACTGTGGAGACATGGTGATCTAAGGTAAGGTTGGTGTAAACCTGTGTGCCCAAGTCTCTCACCCCTGATTATTTACTTAAGCTGTTGCTATTGATGTGCTACTTAGCAGGAACATTGCTGGTACTGAAAGAAATGATACTACATATATTTGCATGGAGTTTAACACCATGATTGTGTCAGCAATCATTTGGTCACGTATGACCCCCGTGTAATATTTTGATATAATTTGGAGACTATGACCGCTCCCAGTTTGCAGGTATCAGCAAAACATGTTAGCCACAGACATTTACTTTATGTTTGTAGATTGGATAAATGGATTCCAACCTTAGAGGACCCAGGACTGAATTCTGTGGAACACCACTGGTTACAGCTCTGCTATTGGAGGTGGATACCCTTATTTTGACTATAGGAGTGCTATCGGTCAGCCAATTAGTGACCCCTCTAATGATATTACTGTTGATGACTACCTGGGTGGGTTTGTCAATGATGCTTGAGTGGGGGATAGTGTCAAACAACTAAGTCCAAGTCATTGTATGCACATATGTCCCCTCATCCATTGGTGACTGCCTCATAGATGTCTACCAGGTTTAACAGGCATGATCTCCCTTTCACAGATCCAAACAGTTTAGGGTCAAGTGTTTTTAGATTATCTATATTTTTGTTGATACAGTCCATGATGATTTACTCCATGGTCTTGCACATATGGCTAGTCAGGCTAATAGGTCTATAGTTCTTGTGGTCAGTGGATGCACCACCTCTGTGCATTGGGATAACACTAGCTGATTTCCAGTTAGGTGGGATACAGCTGGTGGTTACACTATGACTGCAAAGAGTTTTCAATGGTGTTAGTAATCCATGTTGGATACCATGTAGGATGCAGCCTGGGATGTTAGCAGGTGCAATAGATGCTATGTTTTTACCTTCAAAAACCATTTACTACCTGCTCTTTAGAGATAGAAGGAATGCAGCTGGTTGTAGGGATGCCATGGTGTAGCTGTCACAGAAACTGTCGTCCAATAAGTTAGCTATGACTACAGGCTCATTATCTGTGGTATCATTAACTATGAGTTTGGCAACAATGTGGGGCTTTCCTTTTAGGTTACACATGTAACTACAGAAAGCCTTGTAGTTGTCCTTTATGGAGGAGGCTAATTTTGTCCCATACTTTTATTTTGCAGGACTTCACAATATTTATTTGCTTATTTAAGCGGAGGAGTAAGTGCTACCATTTTAGGGGGGCTCGCTCCCTCCTAATGTGAGACACCAATGTCTACATCTTATTGTAAAGCCTGTTAATGGCAGTTGTCCATGAGGTAGGTTTGCTGTGTCATGAGGAGCTTGCTTTGCCCCTATCAGGTACAGGATAGTAAATGCAGTTGTACAGGTGCTTGTATAAAGCATTGGTGTAGAGCTCAGCATAGTTGTCTGTTCCTTTTGAGTGGGGTGGTGCAGTCAAGCTATTTATACCATCCCATAAAAGGTTATAATCTGCTTTGTTTATATGCTGCAAGGGGGGTGTCAGGTGTGATACATACTTTGAATGAGATCAATTTGTGGTCAGATGTCACAAGGGAAGACCTCACAGTGGAGGTATACAGTGCTCATCCATATTGGTAAGCATCCAATCTAGTACATTGACTCCCCTTGTGTGGGTGTCAACCACTGGTCCAGGCATTGTAGTTAAGGAAGTTGACTAACCTCTGGGCAAGTAATTTTGACCACGAGTAATCTACCCATTTAGTGGGTAGTTAAAGTCAACCATAACCATCTTGCTTTGATGTATCTTGATAGACTCAAGTAGATCCATTTAAGCCCAGTGGGTGTCCTGATTAATGGAGTTGCTCCTGTAGCTGCCAATGGCTTGATTAGGTGTCATACAGATAGTCAATAGCACCTGAAGTTTCTCCAGGGAATCATACTGCTTAACCAATCTAGATGGGTATCTATCCTTAATGAATATGGATAAACCACCTCCATTACTGTGCACGCTTTAAGTTTGAGATCTGAATATGTGGAAGGAGCCTGCTATGGTTCTGGTGCTCTCCACAGCCTTGACCCAGGTGTCTGTGACTGCACAAATGTCTGCATTTCCCAAGGGTGGGACAGCTTCTAGTGAGTGAAGTTTAGTGGTGACATTCCATTAGCAGCATAACCGTGATGTTGTTTGTAAATGGTGTTTTCTCATTGGAAAGATTTTACTTGAGACACCGCCTAAAAGGCACACTATGTGGGTGTCAACATTCCTGGCCACTAGTCAAAATCCATCTCAGGGGTGACAGATGAAGATCATCTCTGGCAAAGTATTGAGGTCGATTGAGCAGGTATTCCCAGGCTGACAGATAGTGGATCCCCTTACACTGACACCACACACTATGGCAATTACTGAAGTCAATCATTTTCTCTTTGTATTAAGCCATTATCCTAGGTTATGGTAAAATACAGCTCAAGACCAAGGGCACGAGGCACATAGTCTGTCAGCCCAGTCATGTCTCTGCATACAGTCCAGAGAGGTATGTCTCAAGTTATACATGCCAACAGGAACTATGACGTAGTCATTACAGTACCTGATGTTGACAGACATGAGTGCAAGTGTGATATGGCGTATCCTGGCACATCACAGAAACCTGACCATGACCTTTCCCATATGTAGCCTGGTGAGAGGCACATCAATGTGTCCCATGATGTAATCACCCATGTGTAATATGTTTGGTTTTGTGTTTTGTCTTAGCTGTTTGATCAGTGAGACAATGGTGTGTGAGTTATTATATGTACTGTGTTCTGCAGAGGTATGATAATTTGTGGCAAGCTTGCATTTAGGTTTCTGAGGTGTCTGGTGTTTACTTATGTATCTGGTAAAGACATCTGCACATGTACTATGTGAGATGTAGGTTTGGGTGGGGTAGGAGGTGCTTCTTCTACACATTTACTTCTCTGCAGTCATGGCCACTGTCATTGGCCTCTGACTAAATTTGCAGAAGATTACAAATTAGGAGCAGTCATTGAATCCTACACTGACTCAACAGTTATCCATGATGGGCTGACACAGACATTCAGTTGTTGTCAGAGCCATGGACTTGTAGTAAATGCCAAGGAATGCAGAATACTATCTCTAGGGAAGTCATCCACTCCTGGTAACTAATGCATTGACCACACACCTTCAGCAGTTCCCCCAGTAGTCAGGGACTTATGGACACATAGACAGTGATCTGGCCTCTGACTGTCATGAGTTGGTAATATTTGGGGATGCATTCTATGTTCTGCAACCTATAAAGAAAGTACGACATGTAAATTCAACAGTCATTGTTTCACTGTATTTGGCATTCATCAGACCTATCATTGAGTGCAATGCCACCTTTGTTATGTAACTAACCAGGCATATCCAACAACTGTCACATCCACAGAGGTAAAACAGTAAACCAATACACAGTGTACATAACATCCTATGCAGACCATGTCAAGCCCATAACTGTGTATTCTGTCTCTGACATGCTTTGGAAGGGAGGTGTATGCTTGCTATGCAGGGAGGTGTCAGACCCCACTGTGTATCTCCTGCATATCAAAAAAGGACTAGCATGACAATTACCTGTCCTTCCCTAGTCCTACACACCTACACCTTGACTGTGGTATAAATAGGACATGCTGGACAGACGTTTATGTAGCCCAGACACTACACCCAATATGTAACAGGCTCCCCATGCATGTAAAGCACAGTCTTACCTTAACGTAAATCATGTGCAAGTCGCACACAGGATGGGGATCACAACAATGATAGCTGCTTTAGGACAAATGTCTCTAATAGACACAGGGAAACTGGATGGTTCACCTTGCATGACCCAACTTGTCCATGTGTCTGCTCCCAAATCCTGCTTACACTTATCATGGGTATTAGACCATGTCAAAGTTTAGGGATACATAGCCAGGATGAAAAACTCCCTTGCTTTTGTTAGCCTATTATACACATATGAGCCTATGGAGCCATGTAACTATACTGTTTTACCTTCCTGATGATATTTTTCTTCTGTGCTGTGATTCCATTCTGTGCTCTGACTTTGATGGGTTTAATGTAGATGTGAACCCATAGGTGTATTTCACACAACCATGAAAGTTAAATGTAAACAGTGCCATGAGACACCTTTCATTGTGTGAATACACGGCATTACAACAGCATCCAATGTAACGTGCACAACATAATGTGGTTTACACATCACCAATGGCAACATATAGTATGTGTGACTGACTGATACAAGTAGCATGTCAAAAGCAACAATGAATGAAACAAATACATATTAATTTATATAGTCACCCTGTGCATCAGACAAGTAGCTTCCTTTCCCTACATTGATGAGAATGAAGACAGGGATGTGGCACAGGTATTAACACTTGCACAGCGTGTTGTATGGGGATGCAGGAGGCCTAGGCTGACCCAATAGGTTGCCGTGTGTGTGTGTGTGTGTGTGTGTGTGTGTGTGTGTGTGTGTGCGTGTGTGTGCGTGTGTGTGCGTGTGTGTGTGTGTGTGTGTGTGTGTGTGTGTGTGTGTTTGTGTGTGTGTGTGTGTGAGCCAGAAAGAGGAGCAGGCAAATAGACCATGCAAATGTGGTGTATATGTCTGTAGGTGACCTGAGTGTGACAGTGGTGTGTGAGTGTCTGCGTAAACACAGCCAAGCTCAGTGTTAGCCATACATGAATGTATGTTGGACAGCTTTGAGCCATGCATGGTAGAGCTGACAGTTCATCATCTCTATCCCGAACATAAGAACTGGATCTTCCAGGAGTTGTACTGGCACCTCCATGCCCAAGGTCAGATTCTGGGCTACTACCTGAGGGTAAATGCTATCTGCTGGGATTGTGCCCTCCATGGGACCATCCAGGACCATGAGCCCATGGCCTGCCATGTCTTAGTCTGGACAGCACACTCCCCTCTGGAGTGCTGGATGTACTTCCACTATGGGATCATGATTGTGCACAGCGACATGGACTGTCAGCAGATGTACTTTCTGACTTATGTCCATTTTCATCTCCAACAAGCTGTTCCATCACAGACAATGTGCATTCCAAGGCAGATAGTGTGCCATCTGTCTCAGACTAATGTCTTTCCACTCTGTCAATCAAGCGATCAAGGGTATCAGCAATGCAGTGGAAGCAAACTGTGCTGCATCCATATCCCTAAGCATTCATCTGGAGTTCCTTTCCGAACATGTCTGTGCCTCCTTGATGGCCCTAAACATATGCCAAGTGACATGAGACACCTGCAACAGATGGTGGAGGGACAGTAGGTCTCCTACGAGCACCAATATTAATCTGCATGTATGGAACCTTGCCAACTGTTTGGCTATGGCCAGTGTCAACACTCACTGCAGCCACAGTAGCCAGTCTTCCCTGTTCAATGTCCCCACCCTCCAACTGTCCAATATCTGTGGCCTCTGGTGACTGGGTGTGCATAGGCATACTGACTGTGTATGGTGATAATGAGGGTGGATGAGAGATGTAAACCTCTGTGACAGATTCAGCCCTTGCAACCCCCAGCTGTGCCTCACTTTGGACACCATCATCATCAGAGTCTGAAGAGACACTGACTTAAGGTTGTGAAGGGGGACAAAGACCAACCTCCCAGGTCACCTGTGATATAAACGGGAAAGCATCACATTAATACCCACACTACTATGATCTGCAGTACAATGTTTCAATATATGTTAAGCTGTATACACTGCTGTCACTTTTACACATTTGTACAGTCTGAGATAGTAGGACATGGGGTCATTCATTTCTAACCCAAATTTCTAAGTATTTCAAAATAACAGCTCTTTAAACCCGACTGTAATGAGCAATGCATAAATTATGTACACTGTTGACATTCTGCAGAACTTTGCACAGTTTACAGGTATGGCCATCTGAAAAGTCCTGTCAGTACATTAAAATCAATCACTGTGGTCACAGTTACAAGGCCTACATATGACCCTAAAGTGTGTACAGTCAGAACATATGTCTACATTTTTCAGTCATGCAGACAGTACATCAATCCAGCCAGCAAGCCTGGGATGACACTTTAGCTAGTACCTTGAAATAAATCTACATCTGTGGCAAAAATGTTTTGTACTTACCAGCGGCAGGGGCATGGCCTCTTCCTACTCCTGATGTTCTTGAAAAACATTTGAGGGAGAGGTAATGTAAATAGCACCACATGTTACAGTATAACTCTGGTACTACATCCACATATCCCTCATTTACAGTAACTGCTATGGTAACATGTATGTTTGTCACAGTCTCTGCATGAGCTTAAAACTGTAGGTGACCTATTTTCCCCCACCCCATAAAACAGCTGACATCCACTTAAAATTATGTACACACTGATATGCTAAATGCTACAGTATTCCAGTGCTGATTCAAATACCATACCTGGACACTCCTCTTGGGTGGAAATGGTGGCACCCACATCCACAACATATGGTGTGATGGAAGCCTGGGAAATGTCCTGTGTTGCAACGTTTGCCAGGAATTCCTCAGTGGCTGACAGAGGTTGCTCCACTGTAAGCCCACAACCAGTGACCTGGCAATCCCTGTCATGTCAGCTGTCCATCTGCATGCCGAGTGGATCATGCCTGTGGTACTGTGTCACACCTGCTCATATATATGATTTGGATGACCCACAGCATTTATGTTATGGACCAGTTCATCCAACAATCCTTATTGCTCTTGCCTATTTTTCCTCCCTATGGACAGTAAGACTTAGTAGTGGTGCTTTAACACCTCAATTATGAGGCCGTTTCCTGCCTCAGTGACAGGTGGGTGACATCAGGATTGTTTATTATCACCTGAAATACAAAATAATGAAAACACATGTCAGGATCACATACATGGGTTTACAGTATGTACAGATACAGCAATTAACAACGGCTATCAGTATTCCTTGCTTGATTACACATCTCATATGCAACAGTGTGCCAACCATACAAAGGGCATGTGAGCAGCTAGTATAGTGGCAATAGTGACCTTCACCTGCTTGTGCCAAGACAGATACTCACATATGATCAGACACCTAACATAGGAGTCCACTTGTAGTGTGGCCCATAGCAGGAAATCCCCCCATAACATATGTATATAGTTCAATGCCAAAACATAGATGTGTAGTATTACAAGTGCCAACAAAGGCAGTACCCAGGAGACCTATGTCCCTAGTTAACAGACAGCATTAAACCCTTGCTGTAGTCTGCATCCTCTGTATGTGAAAAATACAGCTGCACATCAATGGCATGCCACCTGTACAGTTCTAAGAAAGGATTACTGATATAATCCCCATTCCCTCTAAACATATTAAAACATATGCATCATGTTGAAAACAAAATGGTTACATACCTGATGAGTACCATGCTCCTTTTTTGAAAGATACAGAAATATGCTTGTTGTGACAATGAGTTCACCATAGAAAGTAACTCTCATACACAATGGTTTCTCTAGCTAGACGTTTGCCTTTTTAAGATGGTTCTCATTAGCAGGTTATTGCCTCTGAAGCAATCTGTTCAAGAATGCTAATTGAAGCATACACAGCTAATTTGCAGTGTAATCAGGCAATCCAATAAAGCTATTGAAGGAGATATAAGGCCTCAATGTAGAATCCATCCCCTTTCTCCTATGATGAGATACTACATCACCTTAGAGAGGATATTTGTAGTAAATACGTATTACATACACATGTGTGCGTTACAGGCTGCAGCTGCTGTTGTAGGCAATAAGCATAGTGGGAAAGTTTGCAGAATGTGGAGGACAACAACACTTATAAATAATGGTGTGACCAATAGCAGCCTTGGTGTACAACCAGAGCCTGATTGAGGGAACTCATCCCACAAGAAATTGAGGTATGTGCTTACAGTAAGTATGTTAGTCAAAGGTATCATTAACAGAGTAAAAGGATACATGTTTGCTGTGTCTTTGAACAAAGTAGGGGGTACATTTGCAATTATGTCAGCCATTTGGACAACTGCCAAGGGACAGGATGTATGTTGTGGTAGTCATCTGGAACATTTGTGTTGGCAACCTTTTTGCTAGCATGACCTCCATATGTGTATGTTACTTGTGTAGCTGCGGTTATCTGTAATGTCAGTAGCAAAGCGTTGTGTGCTGCAGTCTAATATTACTGGGCCTCCTTTGAATTACATAACTTAAAATCCTCTGTGAATGCATAGTAATGTATGACCTGACACTCTATGCACTCTCTAGTGTTGTAATAAGATATGTTAACTGTGTTCCTATCTGTAGGTCTTTGACTTCCATAATTGAAAAGCAGAAATTCCATCTGAAATGCTTTGAGTGGAAAAATAGGTGATGAGATGGTCATTCATATCAGAATTCACAGTGGTGATATACACATACATGTATGTTAAATGCTAGACACCACTGTATTTGAACCCAGGAACTTGTGTACCAAAAATTAATGTTTGCAAAGCATGTAACAGACCAAGCTACTGAGTCATTGTTATGGCAAGTGTATTTTTCAATATATAATTGCACACGTACATGCTGTTACATACCTCATTTACACATTATTATGTGTATGGCTTTTTAGGGATGTATTTCTCTACCAGAGTCCCAGTTAAACACCCATTTTTACATTAATGTTTTTGAGGTGTATTTTTAAATGCTGCAGATATAATTGCACAGTAACCTTCCGTTAGAGACCTCACTTACATCCATTATTATGTGTCTGGCTTTATAGTGATGTATTCCTATACCAGAATCCAAGTTACATTCCCATATTTCTATTTTCTATTACTCTTTTATCAGATTGGTGTGACGTGCCATGATGCACTTACTGATGGGAAAATGGCAAATATTATGTTTTGCATAAAACACCTCTTTTAGTTAACAACAGTGTGGCTTGGTGGATTAATGCACTGCTCTGCAGATGTACTGGTTTTGGGTTCAAAATAGGGTGTGGGTGCACTATTTTGAACATGATAAATATTATTTCACATGCATATATCAATATAGCACCATTTAGCTTAGCTTAGCAAAGCTGTGTGTCACACAGCATCATGCAAAAAATCTTTAAAGAAATGAAAAATGGGAAGATAGGACAGTGGTGAAATGGGGTGCAAGCAAGGGGAAAACATATTGAAAGGGAGGTAGAGATGTGCAGGATGGGTGTAGGAAAGAACCATAGCTATCCATTTCTTGTACAACAACAACTGTGCACTTTAACAGATTTTTTAGCTGAATTTGGACTGTCACCCCCAGAGAGAGGGGTGAGGACAACATAAGTACATTGTCAAGATAATTGGACCAAATTAAGCATGTCCTGTGGACACATGTGTGAAATGGAGAGCTATGTATGGGACAATGTATTTTTTTCTTGGGACAGGAGACCATTTTGTTTGTAAGGTGAGAGTGGAATGTTGGTGAAGGGACATAGGTATGTGTTGGGGAGGTAAGTTGGGAAGGTGAGGAAGCTTTTGCAGAGAAGACAGACAAGAGAACAGACATGGTTGGTGTGTGACACAAGAGGGAGTTGCGCACCTTGTTTGGGGAGGGTGTTGTGGAATCCCAGTCCCATGGATGTCAGGCACGGTAGCAGTGTGACTCAAGTCCTCCCCCATGAGGCTGTCAGCACTGTACCTTCACTGCTCCTGTGGAAACAGTGGTTGACCCTGGCACCAGGGGTGAGGCTGCTCCACCAGGATGGACAGCATGGTCTCCATCCAATGTAGATGTGCATCGAGAGTTTCGCACAGCAGCCCACTCACCATACCTGGCAATTCATCACTGGTGACATAATCACCCCCCTCCATTTCCAATCCCAGAAGGAGACCACCCCCTATCCTGCAGGGCAGAACTACCAAATGGCCCAGATAGTGCAGGGGCAGCAGAGGGGGTGCCACCAGGCTGTGGCACAGATGTTCTGGGCTCCGGTGCCATGGCCAGAGGAGCCAAGGTAGGTGGATCACCTGGAACTGGTCTACCATGCCTCACTGTAGTAAATGAAATATAAACATAAGGTAAATATAAACATAACCAAACAAATGTTAGTATTAACATAATAGAAGATAATGATTAATTGAAAGAAATAGAAAGGAATACAATGAGCACAGCAATAAATAACGTAAATCAAAGTATTTTAACTGCAAAGCAATATGAAATTATACATAAGGCCAACATAAGAGGTAGTTACAAATAATATATTAATATCAAATCATAATAATAAATATAATTAATAAATTAAAGAAGAGACAGGGTGGGTGAGAGAGAAAAAACATTTATAGCTTTGCAGGTAATATTATTACACAGACTACTACTGCATACTTCTACAAATGTAAGATTTGTGTTGTGAGTACAGTGACTGCAAATACTCTATAGTTGATGTTGCACATACATAGCTCTCAACCTGTTAGCATGGTACATTATGGGCCAAGCCCTAACAAATGGTGGTACAAAGGCACAACTACAGGGAACATTTTTACACAGTGTGTTCATATATTAGAAGCAAAGTGTTCTGATAACGGATTTGGCATTAAGTTGAATTCCAAGTAATGTCTTATATCTGGAAATCAATGACCACACATATGGGGCAGTAGTTATTACATTCTGCAAAAATCATGATAGTTGAGAGGTATGATTGTGTACACTAATTACACTAAACAGGCTGGTCAGTTCTCACTTAGCTGCCATGGAATTAAAACCCACAATCAGTGACTACAGGAATAATGTGCACTTTATTTGAATATAACAAATTATCACAGTACCATCTCCTTTAAAATATTTATTGTGACATGTTGTGTGAAAGTATACATTTACAGATATGCATAGCTTTGTGTGCTATCATGTTGGATCCCACAAGCAGTGACCAGAAGAATAATGAGCACTTTATTTGAAAACATTAGTAATCAAAGCACCAATTCCTTTTACACTTGTTATTGCTTAATGTCAATTCAAATGTGGTATTTACACACATGTATAGTTGTCTAAGAAATCTTTTAAGTTACCCATATAACCTGTTCATTTACTGAGTGCTATGTACAGCATACTTCAGAAAAAAATATCAGAACTCAAGCTTGACCCTTAATCTGGGTATTGCACTACAATTATGTCTGCCATTTCTTGGCGCATTATTTTTCATTCACACGTAACAGTTGACTGCTGGCAGATTAGAACACACATGCAGTGAATACAAGGATAATGAACACTTTTTTGAAAGCATTAGCTCTCAAAACACCATCTCCTTTTAAACTTTATTGATAATGATGCTGCAAATCTGGCATTTGGGCACGTGGATAGGGGTCCAGGATTTCTGTTAACTTACCCATATACTCTGTTCATTTACTGAGTGCAGTCTACAGAATATTTCAGAAAAGATGATCAGAACACATGCATGACCCTTAATTTGAGGTATGAACTACATTTATTTATGATATTTACTGATGCATTATTTATTCATGCGCATGTAATAGTTGACTGGTGTCAGGCTGAAAAACACAAGCAGTGAATACAGGAATAGTGAGCACTTTATTTGAAAATATTAGTTATGAAAGCATCATCATGTTTTAAAAGTTATTGATTAATGATGCTTCAACTCTGGCAAGTAGACTATGGATAGAGGTAAGACTTCTGTTACCTCACCCATATACCCTTTTCATTTGCTGAGTGCAACCTATAGCATATTTCAGGTGATGAGCAGACCACAACAGTGACTCTTGATCTGGGTAGACCAACATTAACTGATGTTAGAAGCTATGCTACACAGTACTGCATGCTTACTTGCTTTACCATTTCAAGTAGGCAGTGACGCATTAATAAAGATGTAAGATGTCCCAGGTATGTCATACCTGACCATTAAGACTGTAAACTTTGTAATTACTTTATTGTATAATTATGTTATGCATTAAGTTATCCCTTTGATGATTTCCTACTTACCACATGATTGCCTTATCCCGGCAAAGCACCCTGTGTGGGACTGGACATTGCAAGCACTTTCTTCTGCAGCTGTGGTAAGAGAATTAAATTATTATGCATTCCAGTTTTGCACAGATTCAGCTTATATATTTCTGAATTAGTGGCAAACATACTTACATATCTGTGGGGTGTGCCCATCCCTTTCATCTTGGAACCAGGTGTCCAAGGTTCCCCTTTTCCTACCCCTCAGGTTGTCATAGTGGTAACAACACTGCTCACCATTGCAGGGGATACCAGTAGCACTTGTTAGTTCCCTGGCCAAATGACTCCAGGCCTCAGACCTATACCCTGAGCCCTGGTAGTCACCCTGCAGCAGCCAGGGCTCACATTGCTGTACTAGAAGTACAACAAAAACTCTGGACTCCTGCACTCCCCACTTTTACGCATGAAAGTGCACTCCTTTACCGTCAGCATCAGGCATATCCACAACCAAGTTAAGACTCCAAAGAATGAGGTGAAATTCCTGCCTATTGGCCTTTAAATGGGCTGCATTCCTGCCCTTGCATGTCATGGTGTAACTTTCAATAATACACCACGTCACTTATCATCACACAAACTCACACAAACCATGTGTAAGTGAAGCTTAGCAATGTGTAAATGAGAATAGACTGTTGACCATGTTTAAGAGCTGCTTAGCATCATGCAGCTTTTCTAAATGTAACAATTTTTTAAATTTTAAATTAAACTGATGTTTCAGTCCCCTGACATATTTTCAAAGGAATATATGTAAATAGTATGAATGGTCAGGACTTAAACCTGGGACCTATTACACTGTAGGTCATGACTCAACCTATCTATCAGTGGGATAGTGAAAGTAACTGGTATATCTTCAGATATACTGCAAGGTGCCTGTATGGATGGCACAACTTTGCTGCATGGGTTTGCACATTGCTAAGTACTAGGACTATAACAATTTAATACATCCAGTTTCTATTTTTTAGATGTCTGCTGTATATATAAGTGCAGCTAAGTATAGCTAAGTAACTCACCACACCATGCAAACAAGCACATGAAAAAAAAATAATTAAAATTGAATACATCTGGTTTCTACTATTAGATGTATAGCAGATGTCTACTGTATATATGAGCAATGGTAAGCATAGCTGAGCAACACACCAAACAACACAAACAAGCACATAAATGTAAAAAAAAATTAAAATTGCAATTTCATGAAGTGATATCGATTGCTCACCTTTCAGTCCAGGTTAACAGGCCAAAAGGTATTGTACTTTGCTTACCAACTGTCTAGAAGTTTTCTGGGCAGTCCACAAGTATGGAACACCCTCTACAGTGCTGCTTACATGAATTTAATATCCATGTTACTGTGATCTCTTTCAGCAGCATGCCATAATTAATATGTATGGTGAGTTGCCGAGGAGGAACCATATCCGTGTACATGGGTACATTCCATGTGGGCTCTTCATGGAGCCTACATGGATTTTATTGAATCCTGGGGATAGTCTTACAATAACTATGTCTTACAATAACAATGTCCCCACTGAGATATGTATAGAGTAACATGGTGTATTTTTCTTAGAACAAGATAATGGACTGGTATGAAAAATAAAAGATGGAAGTGGTTTGAGGTGCTACTGTATCTTAAGTTTTATTAATGAAGGTAACAGAAGTAGAACGTTTTGCTTTGCTTTTAACCAGACTACACACACACACACACACACACACACACACACACACACACACACACACACACACACACACACACACACACACACGGGATGAGGAAGCAGTTTTCTTTCCTTATATTTTTTCCTATCTTAACAGCCCCAAAGGAAATTACTTTTAATGCAGAGCATCTCAAGGTGAACTGCACCAACCTCATACATAAGACAAATACTAAGAAAATAAATCAGTAATAGAATTCATAATACTAAAATATAGTACCACTGATGAATGCATTAGCACATTTTAGGTTGTCAGGTTATTATAGTCACAGCATAAGTAAGCAGTCAGTACATGCAATAACTGATGTTTGCGTAAATGTATTATACTGAACCAGTAAAGTGGAAGAAAATGCATTATATCAATGCTGACTACTTTGGAAGAAGAAGTGAAACCTGTCATTGAAAGATGTAGATATCAGTAGTTACTGCTGAAATACATCATTGCAGATTGGTTATATGTAATTTCAGAACTTAAAGCAGTTATTCATTCATTCATATAACAAATGCAATATAGTATCTGTACTGGGTGGTGAGCAAATGATCCATAGCTATACCTATTACTACCATGGCAACCTCGGCATGTCAGTTTCAGAAAAGCCCACAGTCTGGCAAGTGTTGCTACTCCTGAAAAGAATCAAGTATTCACTGTAAGGCACAATAAATTATTGTTATTAAAGTTCAGCTTGTTATATTTGTCTCAAAATTTGAGGCTAATCTGTGCATCACACCCACTCTCAGTAAACAGCACTAAATAAAGACTGCATTATTGCAGTAATGCAAAACATACTGACACAGTGCTTACCAGGATGGTGAAGGATAATGAGACAGCTACATCAAGGACAAGGAGACAGCTTCATCAAGGATTAGGTGACATCTGCATTAAGGATAAGGAGATGGCTGCATCTCTGGGGCAATGAGTAGGGATGTCACTTGGTCCATTAGGTCACTGCTCTCCTCCAGATAGAGTTATTACCTTGTATTTACATGGGTGTGAATCATCTTAGGAGTTCCACCCTGAGAGTTGCAGAGAGAAATTGCTGAAGTTTCTAATCATGCATTCAAAGAGGGCAAAGCCTTGGCATTGAGTAGCATTCTACCTTCACCAAGAATGATACTTAAATTCAAAGATAGCATAGCTGGCTTCAATAATCTGACAGTAAATTAGTGTTATTCTAGGGAGATGCAGTGTAACTCTGCATGGGATGAAATAGCCAGTATACACATCTGTTTTGCAGGGGTGGCCCTCATATATTTTTCAAAGTCGCTAAAACGTTTGTACTCTCCATAATGCATTTTAGGCAGAATTCACCTGATTGACATCCCAACATGGAAAACTCCAATGTGGACAATAATAAGGTAAGACTGAAATGTGTTAGGAGACTAAACAACAAAATATTTGAAGTTGAGTCATTTCTCAATCTTGAAGACATCATAGTTTGTGTAATTACAGAAACTTGGCTGCATTATATTGAAAGCAGTCCATGTATCCCAGAGTAAAATCCTTATCACAAATTGACTGTCATCTGTGGGGTAGTGTTGGTATTTATTCCTAACCCATTGTCTCCCAACAGATCTTGCAGTATATGAAATTTTGGAGCATGAATGAGGTTTGAAAGAAGGCAGGATTTGAATGAGCTATTGCAGCCAAGTTTCATTGCCTGACAATGACTGGATAGATTATAAGTGGTGTATGATGTTTGCAACTCAAATATGTCAATATGTTTTTTTAATTTATATAAATCTATCATTACATATGTCATAAGTATTAATTTAATAAAGATGATTCTTGTTTAAAAAATCTTAACTATACTCAATAAAATTACTATTACATTATAGCAAATTATTCATCTCAATCTATAAGTTATCAGTTGAACCAAATACCTTTCCTATGGGTGAATTCCACTAGTCACACATAAACGTGCAAGCATTTACTAACAGCAGCAAATATGCCAAGAAAATTCTGGATTATGTAAATATAATCCATTTGACTAAATGGAGGAATTTAACTTATGTATCCTGACCTCACAAACATTTCCCCAATAACAACAACTCACTTTCCCCCCACCCTGGACAGATTTGACCATCTTGCTGTGATTTTAGTGAGCACCTATTTAGTGGCATGTTATAATTCCTGTACATTCAGGAATTACTTCAAAACCAATTATTGAAATTTTAATTATCTTACTGATTATCACAAATGGTTTTGCTCCCTAACAAATCTTTTTTTTTTTACTCAAATAATGTTTTATTTTAATTTAAAACATAATAATGATTGTTTACAATTAATAAATATTGAACTATATACAATATTTACATTTAGCCTGACAAATAGAGTAAGATAACAACAGATATATGTAAAAAACAATGATGCTGATACATTATATTTAAATTATCAGAAAGAGTCTGATTCCAATTGCAAGATATCAATCAATGTCAAAACATTTCTCTATGGGTTATTGACTAATAGCTTGGGATGGATTCTCAGTTCTTTAGTTTTGATCTCCATTAAAATAGACTTCTTCAGTAGACATAAAAATTCCTCCATGGTGGGCACTGTATTGGATTTCCATCTTCTGGTTATACATTTTCTAGCTATTCCTAGTATAGTGCATATTAAATACAAATCCATGTTCTTCAAGTGAAGATTACTGAATACAGTCAGTAAAATTAGAGATTTTGTCAAAATAATTTTATCTGTATAAAGAGTTTGTAAAAAAATATTAATCTCATTCTAATATGTTCTAATACAAACACAGTCATAAAAACATGGGTCCAGTCTGCATTTGCTGATTCTTGGCATCTCCAGCATATATTATTACTTGAGGTTTTTATCTTTGAAATTTTCTCAGGTGTTAAGAAGGATCTATGTAGATATTTCCATTGAAATATTATCCAATATTGAGAGTGAGATGTTAATTTAACTGAGAGAAGATATTTGTCTTATCTTCTATCGATAATGGAGTCTGTATACCTTCAGTTAAATATTGTCAATAGGATACTTTAGGGGCTGTCCTACAAGCAATTAATACATTATATAAGTATGATAACTCATTTTTTGTATTAGTGTTGTTATAGATAATTTCAAACCACCAAGATATAAATTTAGGGGTACTTGTAAATGATGAATTGTTTATTATTCTACATAGATCTTTTAAATATGTTAAAACACACTGCAACATTACCAGTCATTAGGTGTTAATCCATAGGCTGAGATTAAGTTTTGTGTTTCCAAGAATTGTTGTTTTTTTATACAATTAAACCAGCATATTAAGTTCTTATTTCCCCATGAAGTAAAAATCTCTCTATGTACTTTATCAGGGGCATTTCTTCTAATACTGAATGGATTTAATAATGCAAACCAAAATTTTAAATCTTTATTCATATTGACAAATTTCCTAAAGGCTTCAAAAATATGGTTTATTAGGTTTAATTTGGTTGTTTTTGCTATAATATATTGTAGATTTATACTCAAATAGTACCACATTCTATTATATTTATATGTAACTATAAGATTTTTTGATAAAGCATTTGTATTTCTTAATATTATGGAGTGTAACCATTTCAATTAGAAGAATATTTAGGTTTTACCCAATCTATTGCAAGTGTAGAAGCCCTTATGTATGTTTCAATGTCTGGAAATTTTAACGCCCCTTGTTCCCAGTGTCTAATATTTTGAAAATATGCCACTCTATTTTTCTTTGGATACCATAAGAACTTTAAGAATATTGATGTAATTTCTTTAAGAATTTTTTTTCTGATAATAATATAAGAGCCCAAACTATAGATAATACTTTAGGTGAACCCATGGCTTATCTATTTGCACCTTTTGCCATATATTAAGCATGAATTGTTGTCTGTGATACAGAAAAATAATCTGACAAAACTTTAAACATATAACTTTTAAACAAATTTCCTGATTTATGCATTAAAGGAAGATACATCACAGATTGTGTAAAAAACATTGTATGCACTCCTATGTATTACCTGTTTTCTCACAGACGCATATATCCTGTTATTTTTTGATTTTATGAATCTTCTACTTTTTACTTATTTATGGGCATTGCCAGTAGACATAAATATATCTGTAATCTAAATGAAAATGTTAACTGTTTACTGAGTAGTGTAAAGAAAGTATAAAACTGTTGCATGTCCTACTATACATAGTGTCATCTCTTTTAAACAAAACACCAGCAGCATCACTAAATACTTCTAACTATCTTTCACTAGAGGAGAAGCCCTCTGTACCCTAACAACCAATCAGGGAGTCACTACTTTCTATTTGCATTACTTTTGTAATCTCAGCTCTGTGACATATGAGTGGAAGACAGACTGATACATAATGCTGTCTCGAGCATTGAAAAAAGCTTCACCACTTTAAGTTTGATGTACATGATTCCTTCACTTCATCCCCTTCTCGTGAAAGTCTCCCCATCAATCAACCCCACCTATGGACACTGAACCGGAGAACCACAATCACTGTCCAACAAACTCCAGGATGCTCATTTCTTTAACCTCCAGCTATCATGGGGAATATTAGGAGCATAAATCTTCACAGTTTACAATAGCATCTCTGCCCCAACCAGCATCTCAGACCTACTCACAGGCACCTATCTTCCAAATTCCTTCCCCTCTTACCAACACCAGCCATACTCTCTAATATCTTACTTATTAACTCAGATGGGGAAAGCTTAGCTCTCAAATGTGTAATAATCACATTTCAAGCAAAAACTTTAAGCCAAACCCACTACTGTTATAACACTCTAGATAATCAAAGAAGAACAAAAACAGATGTACAGAGATCACAGTGCACTTGCCTGCTGCATCTCACACAGAGCAAAGCCCAATCTATCAATCACAGGCAAAAGAAGCATAAAAAGCTAGCTAATTAGACTCCATTTTAATCGTGGACATGCATCGTTTGAAACAAGATTCACTGCCAGACGTTGTGATCTCTAAAAAGTAACTAGCAAGCATTCACTAGGATTAAGGCACTTACATTTAATTACTGGGAGTTATTGATCGCAAGAGCAGATCTTGCATAGTTTCAAATTGGAGTAGATTTTTTTTCCTTTTTTCAATAACTCCATTATTTAGCTATTAAATATTTTAAACTTGGGTATGACTGTCTGAAACAACTATTTATCCATAGTACTCAAAGCTGTACATATGAGTTGAAAAGAAAAAAAAAAAAACAAGACTTATAAACTTGTCACCCTTTTTAAATCGTGAAGTATAAGACAGTTTACTATTTAACTATACTACAAAGGTAATTCTAATATATTACATTGCTATTAATGGGATAGAACCAACATCTTTCCTTTCTTTTTTCTTTCATTTTGTATATATATATATATATATATATATATATATATATATATATATAAATAAGGACATTTACATGACACAACTTGTTTAAAATATAGGATAAACACATTATGTATTCCAGTCAGGTTGCAGTAGATACTTTGAAAGATTTAGAAGGGACAGCAATTTTTGATTCAGTTTTTTTGCTTTTTCTGTTAACATCAGTCCAGGAAGATTTGTCGGTGACCCTATTCAACAAAGGAGCTGTCCAATCCATATCTTCAGGTACAGCTATAAGATTATTGTTTTTAATGAATGCAGTGGCTTATTCTCAGTTGTTGAAAGTCCACATTTCATTTAGGTGTAAGATTTTAATTTTGGCAGGAAAGGCAAGTTGAGTTTTGATGTTGTTTTGCTTTAGAAGCTTTATTATTAGTGGCCATACATTTTTTCCTCTGTTCCAGGAATCTGGCAGAATAGTCATTGTCAAACCTTATTGGGTTTTGATTATATTTTAAAAGGCTCTTTCTCCAGGCTGTCTTTAGGACCAGTTCTTTGTCTAAATAAGATAAAAACATTATAACAATTGATCTAGGGGGAGTAGATGATGATGTTGATGCTGGTCTTCCTAAAGCTCTGTGAGCTTTCTCAATGCCAAATGAGAAACCCACTTTTAAGTCTAAGACTTCTGGAATCCATTTATTTAAGAAAGTAATGATATCTTCTCCTTCAGCTCTTTCAGGGATACCAAATATTCTTATGTTAGATCTCCTCTCCCTGTTTTCAAGGTCATCCACTTTTTTTAAAAGCCAAATATTTTGTTTGATAAGTAATTCCTTCTGTGTTTCCTCTTCATTGAGTCTTCCATCAAAGTCACTCAGGATGGTTTCTATGTCAGTTATTTTAGATTGATGTTGCTGAATGAGTTCTTTAATTGTATCTGTTTGTTTCTGACAATTTTCCTTGAGATTTTGTAGATTTTACTTAAAGCCATCCATTTTTAATGTTAATTCTTGTACTGCAGTAGTTACCAATGTAGTTCTCTTTGTATAGACAAGTCAGTGTGAAAATTCTTCAAAGTACTCATCTCCACAGTTAAAATATTCTCATTTGTAGTTTGACAGAAAAAAATTCACCTAAATCTACCAAAATTTCTAGTTATATAGTTTATATTTTCATCTATCAATTCGGAATGTTTTTGTTGCAAAAACAAATAAATTATTTACTGTATTTTATATTAGTTTTATCGAGCAATGAAAATCTGCTACTTTCAGTTAAGCCATTCAGGCTCTGCCCCCTCCCTAACAAATCTTGATGCCTACTGTCCTGAAATTTAGTCCCTGTTGGATAAATGCATCGAGGAGTCCCTGCCAGTCCAAAGGAAGCAGAATGGCAAGTTTAGAACTAAACCAATATGGTGGAATTAGTGCATCAACAAACTACATAATAAAAAAGAAAAAGTTCCTGGCCATTATAAAAAACTGTCCAAGTCATTACTATTTAAGGGATATAAAACTGGTAAACAAATCTCCAAAACATACCATTAGGAAATGTAAGGCCAGCTATGAATGTAGGCAACCATAAGGCATTCTTTAGCTTTATTGGGAGCTTACTATGTAATAAACACTTCTGCACTAAACTTATCTTCAGTGGTACCTCCCTGTCTGGCTCCAAGAACATTACAAATAATCCTGTGTCCAAATTCTTTTCCAACTTCACTCAGCCTACCATTTTCTCTGTCCTCTGCATTCCCCCTTTTACATAGCTTTCTTGAAATTAAGATTGATCAAATCATTTGTGTACTTTCACAAATTAGAAACAATAATTCTATGGGTCCTGACAGTATTCCTAGATGTCTACTGAGAATCATAACTTCCCATCTAGCAAAACTCCTCCATCAGCACTTCAAACTGGGTTTCAACATTTGCTATGTCCCTGAGGAATAGAGAATGACTGTTGTGGTTCCCTGAAATAAAGCTGTACCTCTACTGAGCCTGGACATTACAGGTCAATTACTCTCACTAGTATTATTTGCTTTTGCTATGAAACTTATAACAGCTGAACTATTAACAATGACATAGGTGATTTTATGTTCCTTGATACACACTAGTATGGCTTTGTAAAATGCAGATTGCGCCTGCCAGATCTGCTTGAGTCTTTAAAGAGGATACAGTGGTAATGATTAAGGGGTATACAGTCCAAGCTGCTTATCTGGACCTCACCAAGGCCTTTGCAACTATCCCTGTAGTGAGATTATTGCTAAACTCTCCCAACACAACATTAACATATCCATGGTTCACTGGATAGGCATTTGACTTTCTTTGAAAGCCCACACTGTTAAAGTCAGTAATACTTGTTTAGAAAGAAAAATCTCATTACTGGTACTCCACATGGCACTATCCTGGGTCAAGTTCTCTTTGGTATATATTTCTGTGACTTAAAAGCTAATATCAAGGGACTCTGGTTAATCAGATTTGTAGATGACTGCAAACTAGGGGTGGTTATCAAATCCCATTATGATACTCAAATTTTCCAGCAAGGACTGAACCAAACAAATGCTTGGTGTATTATTTCCAACCTTACCTGCAACATCAAGAAATGTAGCACAGTTTTTTTTTGTTGAATCTAGTATTACTACTGCTTACCATAAAAATAACACTCCACTTAAATTTGATCCAGTCATGAGAGACAAGGATATATATGTTGGTAACAAAGTATTTCTTGACCACCATATCTATGTAGTTGTTAACAATCCTTAAACTTTGTACAATGTATCCTTATCGGTATCTCATCTAGGTCCGAAGAAGTTTTAGTCCCATGTCATACATCCCTTGTTAGGCCCTTCCTTGGATATAATGACCCTTCAGTATGTACCCCACAAAGCATTTAAACTAGCTTGAGAGATGTAAACATTTCCTCACCAACAAGATCTCAGATCACAGTACCATTAGCTACTCCATTGTCTAACATCTTTATCTCTCAATTCAGTATAATACAGACTCCTGAGGGGTGAACACTGCTGAACCTTCTGTGTTATGAATGACTCTTTACTCCTTCACCTATATGGAACCAACGGTAAAGCAAATACCAGTTCTGTAGAACCATGCATATACTACGACATCAACAGCACAAAATGTCATTATAAATACCTAACCCAACATATTCCCCATTGCTGGAAAAGGCTACCCTTTCCTATCAAGGATTACTTCCCCAGCAACCTTTAAAACCAGTCTGGACAACTGGGTGATCACAGTTTTTCATCAGGGATATGTCAAGAAAGTTTACTTAACAGGGTATATTGTAAGTCTCCCACAGCATTAGGTGATGCGGCCATGCTTCCTGAAGGTTTCCTTTCAGTAAGCTTATGGAAAAAATATGAACCACCTCTTTCATTGGTAGTACTTGTTTGGTCTTGTAATTGTATTTTCATTATTATTTCTGTATGATATAAAGTGTGGCTAAAGCAATACACTTTGCATTAATGCAACACTACTAATATTATGCAGTTCGAACACATTCTGTAGAATATCCACCCTCCTAGGCTGGATATGGTGCCTGTCTTTATGTACCCACTGCAGAAGTTGAGAAAGGTTCTGGAAATTCCAAAATAAATTACCCATAATAGTTTACATGGTGGTACAACATAATGCTAATATGTTTTAAAATGCACCTTGAAGTTTACTAATTAGTAATGAATTAAACTTTATGAACTTATTAATACAGCATAATTGTTACTATTATCAGAATGTCATTGTCTAATGAACTGCAATGTATAACAGATGCAGTAACTGAAGATTTTTTAAAAAAGAACTTCAGATCTGATTTTCAGATATCAACAATACCCCTTTTTACAGCCATGCCCCACTGGGTTTTTACCACCTTACTTAACACATGAAAACTCACGAATATATACACATAGAATTATTTATACATATACACATATATGTACATAAATAAGTATTGCTATAAATGTGTGCATGTGTGTGTGTTTGTGTGTGTACACACACACACACACACACGTATATATATATATATATATATATATATATATATATATATATATATAAATATATGTAAATATACATATGTATATGTATATATACCGAAATAGTAAGCTAAATATATTTATGTAGATCTCGGTATATATTAGTATAATATACAAGAGGTTACAGTAGTTACTACAGAGCTCTGGCCTTCGGGTTTGTACCTCTGAAACCCACCTGGCCAGTTGAACCCTCCTTCCTTCTGTAGGTCATCATACCTGTGGTGACATTGCTCACCAAATGGGAGATCCCTGTCATTGAAGACAGGTTATCCCTCCAGATCCAGTAAGATGTCATTTTTGCAACAGTTGCCTGCAGCAACTGCTTCTGCAAGTATTACTCCTGCAGTAGGTAGAGGATATTTTGGTCTCTTTATCAGAACATCTTGGGGCACAACCATTGGCTTTGGTGGATTCCATAACATCGAATTCCCAAGTTCAAAATGGGATGTAGAAGTCTGAAGCAAAGAGTACTTGGGCATGACATCACTCTGCCCAGGGGTAACTACCCATAAAATTGATAATGGAACAGTTTTGTATAACAGCAGGACATTTATTAGGATGGTAAATATACCCATGCATTGCAAAGAAGTGACCTTTTTTCTTTGGCAGAAATACATGTTACCATGTGTTGTATTTGATATGCTTGCTGAATTTTACATGTTCCTAAGGTGTTGGCATACAATGAAATTGTTCCCTATTTCAGTAACAAGGAGGTCAAACAACAATTTTTGTAAATCTTGGGGAATCCTTCATTTGTCAATCTGAGTAACATGATGCAGATTCTCTTTGGTGGGGACTGTGCAGGGAGGAATAAGGGCAGCTGGTATCAAAAAAGCCTGAGAGGGTGAGGGTTGGCCACAGACAGCCTTATGAAAGTATATCTGTCATACTCAAAGTATAGCATGCTGGCATTCAGCTGAGGTGGGAAAAGTGCTCATGCACATTCATAAACCAAGAGCAGCATAGCGAATGCAGGTACACCAGTAAAAGAAGTTATACATGCACTGTGGTACAATTCATAGAGGTTCAGCATGGCTAAGCCTTATGTACATAGTTTATCAAATCAGCCACAGTGTATGCCAACCTGCTTCTGTTTGCTATTTAAGGCATTTTTTGTCTCCATGCTTCTGTGAAAAGTTGAAGAAAAGAGCAAATGAACTCTAAAGGTTTGTTAAAGGCCGGGATAACCTAGAATTATTAGGATAAGGCAGTTGTCAGTGTAAGTTAGGGTGACTTGTTCAGCATTAACCTATATTTCTGGGAAGACATGACATTTTGTAATACTTGTCTGATTACATATGACATGTTTTGGAATGTGTAGAGTGCTATTTTCAGTACTGACTAAACCTGTTAAGTGGCTTCATGCATGCAATAGGTAATAGCTAGGCTGTACAACATGCCACCTTCATTAAACTAAGGAGGGGAACACACAGGCACATATTTAATATGCACTTATAGCTATACATTTCAATACTACAGCATAGGAATGCATAACACAGACAGTACTACGAAGAAAGGTAAAATCCTAGAACTCAAAATTAATGCTTCACTGTGCAAGATTCATTATTATTTAAAGTATCATACATGCAACACAGGTGTGTTTTTTGTCAAGCATGTGCAATAGTGAAAAAGGCACAGGAGAGGCAACTTTAGGCCTGAGGTGATCCACATCCATGTGGATGCTCTGAGGACATATGGGAAATGAGAATTTGGAACCAAGGGGTGCAAAACAAAAAGAGAGAGCTAAGGCCAGGTATCAAGAAGTGGCTAACATCAATGCCATAGGGGGAAGGAACCACACCTTGGCACAGTGTTGAAAAAGAACTAATGATAGTGTTGGACATGCTAAGACAAAAGCTAGGCAGAATGTAATCGCCAATAGCAACACTGGTGTTGCCTCTTTCGCACATCACTCTTTAATGCCAGATGTGGACAATCTTCTCTCTGCAAGGGGTGATTACTTTGATGCAGGTGAGGATAATGCTGGAATCATTAGAGGCAGTGTGGACACCAGTATTTTTAGACCCGTGGAACGACCAGAGTCATGTAGTGTGGAGCATTAGTGTGATACTGATTATACCACAAACAAAACACCACTCATAAGACATCCACATCCTACAAAATATTTATTAAGCTGTTTTGGCTTTTACATGAAAAAGACATCTTCAGAATAAATAAATCTACACTGATCAACACATTTAAAAAACACATATGATACAAATCACGATATATAGAGAAGTGTACTGGCAAATATTTTATGAAGCCAATAAAATACCATGCTTAAATGACATGGATTCTATAGCCTGTGTGTTAAAGATGAGATCAAATAACATCAACTGGATGTGATTGGTTGAAATTGGCATGTGAAAATGAAAGCTCTTAATAAATATTACGTTCCATGTGGACATCTTATGAGTGGTGTTTTTGTGGTATCATTGCATATCCTCAGACAGGGCTTGGCTTTTGGGTATACTTTTTGTGTAGCTGATTTTAGTACATTGTGCTGAGATGTATTTTGCAATATACCTGTCTAAATATAACCCTTACATGTTTCATCATCAGGTATGACATCATCTTCAGGTGGGGCACAAACGTTATAAAAAAAAAAAGAGGTGAATGTAGGCATAATACTTTCACCTATCGCAGGTCATGTTAACAACATCTTGACATATTTCTTCATAGGGTTAGCTCAAAGAACAACCACATCCTGTGCTTCAGCACAGTGGACTAATGTTGACAGAAGAATGGCTGTCAATGACGATGCCATAAGTCTCATACCTATGACACATTTTACATCTGCTATTCCACATTTCAATCAAAGTTTTCAAGTGTAACTAGCACTGACCCTACAAAACTGAACAACTGATAACACTGGTGAAAAAAAAAAATCTTGATATGTGGAGAAATATGTGATGTGCAGTGTAGGTGGATTGTGCACTACTCAGCATAGCCCACAAGTAACACTGCATGCATCAGGTATTATATGTGTAGCTCTTAACTAGTTACACCCTATTAACTGGGTCTATATTACCAGATCAAAACTTTAGTTACTTGAATACCTAAAGATCAATCTGGTAATATCGAAATCCAAAAACCATGAATGGCCGATTTTTATGCAGGGAAAGAATTCCCTTGGCCATATGAAAAAAAAAACTTTTAAACCCAAAGCAAGTGGGGGGCTTCATATCCCCCCCCGATGTCTCCCCACCCCCCAACTAAATATACTAACTCCGAGATCGCTCTACATTGGACAAAAGGGCATAATCTGCATAATGGCCAAGGGAATTCTTTCCCTGCATGAAATTGACCATTTGCGGTTTTTGGATTCCGATAGTACCAAATCAATCTTTAGGTATTCGAGTAACTAAAGTTTTGATCTGGTAATATAGACCCTATTAATCTATGCAGACACCTACTGCACCTAAGTATAACAGCTATCAGTATTGCCCTAAACCTTCTTTGTTGTCTATAATGTGCAAGTATATTTCTGTGTGTATATGTGTGTGTGTGTGTGTGTGTGTGTGTGTGTGTGTGTGTGTGTGTGTGTGTGTGTGTGTGTGTGTGTGAGATTTTGTGTGTGTGTGTGTGTGTGTGTGTGTGTGTGATTTTGTGTGTGTGTGATTTTGTGTGTGTGTGTGTGTGTGTGTGTGTGTGTGTGTGTGTGTGTGTGTGTGTGTGTGTGTGTGTTGTTTCTGACTGCACATCTGTCTTTTCATGCACTAAGAAAAACATACTGATGAATATCTTTAACATTTTGATTGAGTGTGCTTTGCAATTCATCTTTAAAACTGTCATAGCTTCTTCCATTTTAAAAACACTCGGAGGATTTTGTTATACTGTCTTCAGAACTACAAATGAAGCAATACATTCTTGCTATCTTACAGCTTGGGCTGCACTTGGTTTAATATAGTCTAGCAGGGTTCTTCAAACTGTATAAAGCAGTGTACATAAAATCATTACTGTAAGTTGGGTTACAGCAGGGGAGCTGTTCATGCTGATGTGAATGTAATTGCCTCTGATTAATATGGAGAAGCAAAGACTGCACTGTCTGTTTCACAGCTTTGCTCCCAGACAACCTGCAGTTAAACCTATAATTATAATTATAAAGCATAATAGTTTCCAAGCTACAGTGTCAGAAATAGTGCACAAAAAGTGCACACAATGAATAAAAACATTGTCAAATAATATAAAGGGTATCGGTACAATAAATTACTGAAAATAGGAAATGCTTGAATTACAATAAACTAAATAATTCAAATAAATAAAAAAACATATAATATGGCCCTTAAATAAATTGTTTTATCAAGTCATTTATCAGACGGATCATTCCACGTTTCTCATGTCAACATTCTGATGTGTTTTCAGTGCTATAAACAATGGTTGTAGGAAGTGTGGCTACAGTGGTATCAGTCCTAATATTTAGGAATTCATCTCATAAAACTTCTTACCTATATAAACAAAACAATATTTGGCATCCTGGTAGTAATTATAATATGATGTTCGGCCAACACTTGATTTGAAATGTTCAAATCCATTTGTAAATAATGTTATATTAATGTAAAGTAAGAAATCTGGCCCTTTTAAATATAGAATCCGATTTAATTAAAGAAACAAATTTAATGCAACAGTTCTTAGAAACAGTGACAGATGCATTCCTTAATAATAGTAAGACAGATGGAAAAGTAGGATAGTCAAAAGCTTAGAAGGACAAATAAAAAAAATCATGCTGCAAGAAGTGTCATTTTCACATGCACATTGTGTGTTGCAACATACAGCACATTTTTCTGAGTATTATTTATTTTATTTATTTTACATTTGTTGACCGGGCTGGTCTAACTGGATATATGTCCATTTTCAGTAGAGGCCCAGGGAGAAAAGCTCCAAGACAGATACATAAAAAACTTAGCAATAGCAATATTCATTATATACAATGCATATTCCAGGTTAAAACAGAAAATTCAGCAAGGACAAAAAAGAAATCCTTATAGTGCAAGAATGCATATACAACATACAAGTGTAATACATAAAAAAAGAAATAAAGTCAAATGAGAAGACAGGTTAATTGCATTAAAATAAAGAAATTCCTCAATAGAAAGTATTCACAGAGGCTGGACACAGTGTAGTTTTGGAGGGAGTCTGTATTTATAGTAAAAAAGGAACATATAACAGTTCCTGAGTAGTATGGTATAGGCAGAGCTAAGTTTAAACAGATGGATAGATGCCTAGTCAGATTTAGTACAGGGGCATAACCAGTGTGTTCTAAGGAAAAGTTTCAGTCTGTTTTTGAAGAGTGATAAAGAGGGAAGAGAGGAAAGGTCACTGGGGAGAAGATTCCAGGTTTTTCCAACAGCATTGGAAAAGAGAGAATCCCCAGCCTTGCTGTTTGGTTTAGAGGTGTGTAAAAGAAGTTTGTGTGAGGAACATAAGGACTTCAGATTTGTATATGGGGTGATGAGGGTAGATAGAATAGGAGTACTGGAAGGTTTATAAAGAGTTTTATGGGCAATGGTTAGTTGATGGAATTTAATCAGGTGTTGTAGTTCCAGCCATCCTAGCCGCTTTATATTTATGCAATGGTGGGTTCTGAAAAGGTTGCCTGTTGCAAATCTAGCAATGTTATTGTAGGACATTTCCAATTTGCTGAGGTTATTTTTAGATAGCTTAGTAAAAATGGATGAGACATAGAGGAGTGTAGAGATTAGATGAGTGTGAGCTATAGTTGTTCTGGCTGTGGGGAAAAGGAAGGGTTTAATCCTATAGAGAGAGCCAAGTTTTTTGTTGACAGTTTTTATAGTATTGTTGATATGGATGTCAAAGTTCAGATTGTTATCAATGGTGATACCCAGTAGTTTGGTGGTTGGGTCTGGTGATATAATGATACCACTGGTGGATGTAACAGAGAAATCAAAAGGAGAGGACTTGTGAGTAGGATTGAAGAGGAGGAGTTTAGTTTTTTTGGAGTTCAGAAGAAGGCAACGCTGTGTGAACCATTGTTCAACTGTGTTAAATACATTCTGGATAAGAGAGTGAAGTTCATATGTGGATTTGGCTGAGCATATAAATGTGGAGTCATCAGCATATTGTATGCATGTGACTTGGGGGATGGCTAGATGAAGGTCATTAATAAATATGGAGAAGAGGAGAGGTCCTAGTATGGACCCTTGAGGGACACCTAGGGTAACTGGTTGGAGGGTATATAGAGTCCTATGCCAAATTACTGCCTGTTGTCTTTTATCTAGGTAGGACTGGAACCATTTTATGTAAGGTGCATCTAATGACAGGGATTTGAGTATGTTTATGAGGATCTGATGATTAACCATGTCAAATGGTTTGGACAGGTCAATAAATTGTGCAGAGAAAAGGATATTAAGGTTGCAGTTTTTGTTTATGCAATCCGTAAAGGAAAGGAGGGCAGTGGTAGTGCTGTGTGAGGGTCTGAAACCATGTTGACAGCTGGAAAGTAAGTTATTTTGGGTTAAGTGGTCAAGTAATTGCCTGTGGATGCATTTCTCCATGATCTTTGCCAAAGGAAAAAGAAGGGCAATGGGGCACTAGTTGGGTAGCTCAATGGAGTGTCCACCTTTATTGAGGGGGATAATATGAGAGACTTTCCATAAGCTAGGTATGTGACCTTCGGTAATAGTCCTATTGATCAGAATGGAAATGGGATATGGTATAGCTTTGGCTGATAGCTGTAGAAATTCAGCATGTAGTTGGTCTGCTGAGGGAGAGCATGGTTTTAGTTTTTGTATAAGGGTTAGAATATATGTAGTTGGGACAGGTTGAAAATGAAAAGGAGGGGGTGAGGTTGAGTTATAGGAAGGTAATGTGAAGCTATTAGGTGATAGCTGACTATAGTGTCTGGATAGCATTAGAAAAGAAAGTATTGAATGTATTGGCTGCATTTATAGGATTATTATGGTCAGTATTTTGAGGGTTTGGTGTGGTGGATTGACCTGGGTGGAGTAATTGGTTAATGCTAGTCCAGAATTTTTGTGGGTTGTTTTGATTAGTTTGTTGAAATTGTAGGTAGTAATTTCTTTTATCAGAGAATATAGCTTTCTTAGTGTCATTTCTTAACTGTCTAAAGGTTTGTTGGTCAACAGGATTTTTAGTCATTCTCCATTTGTCTGAGTAGAACTGAGTTGAACTTACAAATCTCATAGTCCTATATAACTTCTGTTACACCAAAAAGAGGGGTCCCCATGTAAGATGAGTGTCTGTTTTTCTGAGTAGCACTTACAAATGCCATAGTCCTAAATAACGTCTCTTGCACTAAAAGAGGGTCCCCACGTAATCTGAGTGTCTATATGAATAGGAAAGTAACAAAGAACCAAGGCCATTAACCAGTATAATATACTATAAAAGCTTAGTTGACGAAGTCTTAGAGAAATAATCCTATTGTAAATTCCTATGATAACAAAATGCACACCAAAACAAAGCTATAGACCACCAGCAAAAGTTTATTAACAAAAATTGTTTAAAGTCTTTTAAGGGCTTCAGCTATGTTCCTATCAGAAAGAATATTATAGTTACAGTCAATTTAATTAATAAAACCATCTGACTTTTAAATCAAGACAGCCAATAAACCATTTAATACCATAACTGTAACTTACAGCAATATCATTAATTTTTATGTTAAAGCTTCATTTTTTTCCAAATATCACTTATTTATTCTACCTTTTTCATCCATTTTGAATATACATAAACATATAGTACAAACTAGAGATGCTTTTTGTGTGTTTCACCAGATGTTTAGCAACTGCATTGCTTATGTTTTTACTGAGCACATCACAGATTCGTTCTATGTTGCCTATATCCTTTACATTAGAGAAAAAATTCCTTTCAGCATCCTATATTATAAAAGCTTAATTTTGTGTAATACACTATTATTCACGATGATTATTCAAAAAGTATTCTCCAATAATGTCATATAAGTGTTATCTATTTATGTATTAGGTAAAGCAAAGACAAATGTCTGCTGCAATATCTTGGGTAGCAAAGAATTTTTTTTAGCATTCATAATTTTTATTGTTTCACATCATAAACAATGAGGTGATATGAATAGAAGATGACATTACAATTAAAAGTAGTTAATATTGTCAAGGATGCACTAAACAATGAAGACATAAAAGTTGTAATAATAATAATATATAAGATATCATAATAAGATATATGAAATTCAGCCATACATATGGCTCTGTATACAATGCTAAATTATGTAATTAACAAACTGATTCACTAATGAGGATAATTCCCCTGGTGTATGGTTGTGGAAGCAAAATGCATAAATAAGCACAGGGAACTGTTAGATATTAGTAGTTTCAGAACAGAACATGGAGAAAAACATATACAGAATTATCTAAAATACTAATAGCTAGATTACTGTCTTTTGGCCAGAACATTAACCAAGCTTGGTTTCTTCATTTGTAGCTTATCAGCTGAAGTCATTTCTACATATTTAAAGACCTACCTAAACCTCTGAAATTTTTTTGTGACTATTTTCACAACTATAAGTCTTTCTTAATTAATAAAGAATCACAATTTTAATAATGTGTCCTCTCTTTTAGACCATGTTTGCTTAAACAATTGACCCAAGCTGAGCTCAAACAGAGCAAATTAGTATTAGGTGATGTACGATATTGAACAGATAGACCAGGTACACACATGTTTGTGAATGATGTTCCAAGATTCAATAATTCATCGTCATGAAGAAAGTCCCAGATTGGTTGAACAGAATTAAACAAGAAAAAAAATATGTCACAGGTCCATCAAATAAGACACTTTCAAGAAGAAAATCAATATGTTGATGCAGGTTTCTGGGGAGACAAGTAGACATTTTGCAACAACATAAATTGCTGATCAATACACTAGAAGAATGATAACTGTTTATTTGAATTATTTATTTATGTATCCTATGTTGACTGTGCAAGTCTCCCAAGTCTAGTAGCCTCTTTTCAGGGAATACCCACAGTTGATTTATATAACTAGGGAAAATTTGGCCAGGGCATCAGGGAACTTTTCCCTTTCAAGCATTTGTGAGCTGTTGTGTTCTTCCATCATTTCCAACTGCTGAGGTGGTGCAGTGTATGTGCAGGAATAATGGTGGAAGAAGGAGAATGTTATGTTGTTCAGAAACATTTTGGCAATGGTGCTTGTGCAAAGTAAGCAATTTTGTAGGAGGAGATGTGTACAAATAGTGTTTGGCTGACTTATTGGCTAAGGATGTGGAATGAGATGAACTCATGGAGCTTGCATCAAGTGGTATAATGGAGTCTTAGCTGTGCAAAATGATGAATAAAGAAGAAGCTGATGATGATTCTGATATTTCATAGCCCAAGGTGGTTAAGAATTTGGCAGAAAGGGAAGGCAATGATGTTGGCATAACAGGTACTAGTCAGAGCTATGATAAAGATATAAGAGGTCAGAAAACATATGAAGCAGCCACTGGGTTAAAGAAACATCACAAGAATGTATTGTAATATCTGTTAAGAAAAAGAAGAAGATTTTTGGTCAGGATTCAGAGAAAAAATATGCAATTATTGATAGACATTATATATTGGAAACAATTATTCTGTCCTTGAGCTTTACACCAAAATACATAATATAATTCATTAATTTGGGGAAAACAATTTTATGATGTGACTTTTGAAACTGAAATTTTGATGGACAAATTTTGAATATAATTTTAAAGAAAGTAAAAATTATGTTTTTTCATGAACAATTATGTATTTTCAGGACAAGGTAACAAGCTTAAAATATTTTTTGTTCAATTTAGAACTGATGAAATTTAAAACATGTGATGTAAAAAGTTTTCATGATTTATTCTTTTCTGTTTCAAATATTACAAAATCTAAAAATAAAAGGGGCTTATGGAATGCTGATTGGGATTTGTAGACAGTGTTAAGAACTGAAAATGATTTAGTTAAACATTTACCAGTGTTATGTTTGTAAATGGAAATAGGGGATTTGTTAAATATGTGGGATAACTTAAGAATTGTTTCTGTGGAAGTATAGATCATCTTATTGGTAAATGCAAAAAGATTAAGTCTAATCATTATGGGGAGGACCATATGATGTATAAGTATATAAAATATAGCTGTAACTAAGATGGGCCTTTTTGGTTTGCTTGTGAAAAAAGATGAAGATGCGAATGCTAATAAAGGAAGACTAAAGATTCGTGGAATTGGGGAAAATGAAAGGGATGGCTTTGGGAGGAGCAAAATAAAAGAAAAATCGATGTTAATTTAAAGGAAGGGCAGTTGAAAGAAGCCAAGATATTGTTAATAGATGGGAAGATATGGAATGTGAAAAGTTCAGAATTAGAAGAAAAAGATGTGCAATTTGCAAAAAAAAAAAAAAATGACTGGATCTAGGTAAGGGGAAATTTAAAAATCCTCTATGTATAAAAAGAAAGAAAATGATTAATGTGCGTTTTCTTTCAGTTAGTGTTAATAGATTAATGAAAGATTGGAAGAAGATTAGCTATATTACAATGGTGTAAGCAATGGACATAACTTGTCTTTTGGATATGAAATTTTTTTAGAGCACAGTAGGTTGCAATTTAAAGTGTTATATGGTTGAACTGGTATTGAATTTTGGAAATGATATGTGTTTGATTTTTGTTTAAAGAATAAATAAAAGTATTATTTTTTTCACTGTAGTTGTAGTTAGAGGAACAGTTATTGATATAAGTCAGGTATGGATGGCTTATCAGCTAATTGGTATTTTTACACCAACAGTGATGGCTGACAGATTAAAATTATTTGAAAGTTTGAAATCATATTTAATGGTAAATATGGATATTTTTATGTTGGATGATTTTAGTTGTAGTATTTGGAGGACAATTAAGAAATTTGGGACAGATGTAAAAGATAAAATGGGAGAAATGGTAAATTATAGCAAAATGAGGATCAAAAAGTGAATAAGTATATAAAAGGGGAAATAGAGACACAAAAATATTTGTTTACTTTATTATATGGTTAAATTCTTTTTGGATCATAAGGCTATTTGTATGGAGTGTGATAAAAATGATAATTTATTTTTAAGGGAAAAATGAATAAAAAGTGTGGATTTTAGAAATGTGGAACTGAAATCTTTTCAAAAAGAAATGAATCAGTTGCTATCTATGAGGGATTTTCATGTTTTATGGACTGATAGGTGGGCGGTATTTAAAGAAAAATATAGAAACACATTTTATGGAAATGGAGTTGGAAAAAATATATAAAGAATTTCATAGTAAATGAAATAATGAATAGAATCAAAGAGAATTGTCAAATTGTTTTTATTAAAGTGAAAGAGATTTTTAATGTGAATAAAAAGTGAGAGTTTGTTGTTCAGACAAAAGTATTTTTCAGGGTAAGAAATAAATGTCTCCTCATTTAGCTAAATTAGTTAAGGAATTTTTAGGTATTATGAGTAAAATGTAGACAATGATGGCAAAGTAAATAAAAGCAAGCTGAGATTAGGGTAATTATTATGAATTATGTCAGGAAATTATAGAGAAAGGTCTAGAACAAAACATTTGTTGGGGTGTTAATTTTTTTTTTCACAATGAAGAATAACAAAGTTAGGCAAAAGTATTAGTTTAGGGGAATTAGAAATAATTTTGAGTAAAGTAAGATAAAGAATTATAAGGGAAGAATCAGTATCCAGTATAGATGGGATGGGCTGTGTGTTTTACAAATCTATGGCAGTTGGATGAAAAGAGACACTTTTAAATGTATATAATGAATGGTTAGAGAAAGGAGAGATTGAGTCGAGCATCTGTCAATGTGTTATATAATTCACAGAAAGGGAAGAGAGGTCAAATTGAGAAGTGAAGGCCTGTAACATTATATATTAGGTTCATAGGCATAAGGGCCTTTTTAAGCGTAGCCATGCATCCCAAATCTCTAACAATTTATGATACCCTTGATAGGTGTAAGCATGGGCCTAGGAGATGAACTATTTACAGGTTACCTGTGTCCATTAGAGACACAGGTGCCGAATCAGTGATGAATTTCTGGTTTCCCATCCAATTGTCCAAGTTGTACTTGAATTGGGTTAGGGAGGAACACTGCTTCACATGGATGAGGAGCCTGTTCCAAAGATGGGGTAGTCTCTGGGATACATACCTATCTCTACAGCAGGTCCTATTTATATCACAGGCAAGGTTTAAGTCTTTAGAATGGGTAATTCTGGTGTTGTTTGTTTTGTAGATATGCAGGAGATTGATCAGAGTGAGGTCTGACTATGCCCTGTAAGCCAGGCTTAGATCTCCCTTCAAAAGCCTGTAGGAGAAAGAATATAGGACTAGGACCTAGAGGAGGTCTGCATAGGACATTTTACTTATGCCTTGTATTCTTTTAGTGAGGAACCTCTGTGGACATTCCAATTGTTGGATATGCATGGTTAGGTACATACCAAAGCAGGCATTATTCTCAATGATAGGTCTGATGAATTCTGAATATAGTGTAACAATGACTTCCTTGGACTTAGATGCCATACATTTGTTTATAAGTTATGCAACATATAATGATTTCCTCACCACTGTAAACACATGATGGTCAAAGGCTAGATTACTATCTATGTATGTTCCTATGTCCCTGACTACTGGGTCAGGTCTAAGAGGTGTGCTGTCAATATGATAGTTACCAGGGATGGGTGACTTCCCAAAGGATACTATTATGCATTTATTGGCATTTAGTTTTAGTCCATGTATCTGACATGAGTTGTTTGTCTGTGTCAGCCCCTCCTGGAGAACAATGACAGCTCCTAATTTGCAATTATCTGTACATTTAGTCAGCCAGAGACCACTGACATTGGCCTTGACTTCTGCGAAGTAGATGCTAAAAAAGAGAAGTCCAAGGACTGGTCTCTGAGGGACTCCTGTTGTGACTGGCCTCTTTGTGGAGGTAGACTCCCCAATTTTAACTTCTTGGGTCCTGTGTGTAAGCCAGTTGGCTATTCACTGGGTAACATATGGGTTTGTACCTAACCTCTTGAGTTTGTCAACAATGCCTGAGTGTGGTATTGTGTCAAATGCCTTGGCCAGGTCAAGATAGGCAGTGTGAATGATTTTGCCCTCATCTATTGCTTTGATGACCTTCTCAAAGAATTCCATCAGGTTGAGTAGGCGTGATCTGCCCTTGATGAAACCAAACCGGGTTGGGCCCAGTGTCTGGAGGTTTGCTATATCTCTATTGATCATCTCCATGATAATTCTTAATGCTGATTATAAAATCTTTATGAAAATTTTACAATTGAGACTTAATGGTATATTACAGGAAGTGATGGGTGAAGGGATCTTTTGTAAAAAAGGGCTGGATAGTCAAGAATTATTGTTTTTAATAAGGGAGAATGTGAATAATTTTGTTAATGAGAATAAAGATGTACATCTTGATTGTGGGGTATTTAAATAAAGCATTTGATTTTGTGGAGCATAACTTTGTGGAAAATTATGGAAGAATATATTTTAAAAGGTAAATTATTTATTTTATTAAAGTCAAAGTATAGTCCTAATAAAATAAACTTGTTAATTAATGGTTTTTCCAGTTAAGTGATTTATTTTTTCAGAACAGGAAAGCAGGGGTGTCCAAAGAGTAGTGTCTTGTTCTCTTCTATTAAGAACATGGTAGCAGAAAAGTTTCTCTAGGCATAAATGATGATAAGTATTATAGTGGTAATACTGTAGAAATTCCTTATTTTTATCATATGCTGATGATTGAGTATTGATTACAGAAAGTAAGAAATGGATGAAGACATTGTCGATTTGCATTATTAAACTGTTCAGGGCATTGGGCTTTTTATTTAAATAAAGAAAAATGTAAAGGATTAGAGGAACAAAAAAGTATTTATGGTATTTCTTTTAGTAAAGAAGCAATTGATATTTGGGGTATTAAATTTGGAAGTAAAGATGTGATGGAAGGACAATGGAATGTTTTAACTGAGAAAATAAAGAATGCCAGTAATTTGTGGAAGTTGTTTAGATTATAATATAAGAAAATACATTTTACTTAATTGATACAATAATCACAGGAAAGTTTAGGTATTTGACTGAAGATTTTATGATACCTAGCAACAAAGAAAATTAATTATTAGGTGTCATTTGTTGATGTTTTGGAATCTACACTGAATTTGTTAAAAACTGGAGTTCTCTGAAAGATGAGAAGGGAAAGTTGAACCTAATAAATCTTTCAGTTCATGCAGATTCTATTGTTTAATCAAATATTTAAAGATGAAAGATAGTTTGATATTTAAGATTTTGGAAATTAAGTATAAAGACTGGTGGAATTTAAGCTTAAGGATCAAGAGAAAAAGAAAAGTTTTGGAAAGGAAAGCCATTTTAGAATATTACAAACAAATCAAAATATGAGATTTAAAAATTAATGAAATGAAAGTTACTAGGAAGGAATGGTATAAAGATGTAGTGTGAAGATGTTATTGGAATAGTCCATGGGAAGGATTAAGTGAGAATATAACTGAAGCAATTAAGTTAAGAAAAAAAAGATTTTAAAAAGTAGTAGAATGTCAAGATTTTTATGGAGATTAGTGATACATAATGTGGTGTAAAGCATAAAGCTCATATTATAGGTTTTCATTAATATCATTAATTGGACATCTGGATGAGATTCCCTAGGCATCCATAGACAATCACTAAGTCAGGCAAACCAAGACCTGCTTACTTCATTGTTACTTAAATATTTGAACTCTCCTGAACATAATGGGCCACTCTGAAAAAAGCGTGCTTTAATCTCAGATATAAATAAAAGTCATACAAGACTGCTGCAACTGAAGGGAAAGACATTCTCTAGAACCTTGATTGCAGCTAACCCTTTAGTACAGTTACCAAAAGCATTCAGGTAGATGCAGTTCACACAGAAGGTAGTATTAAGAGTCAGATTCACAATAGTTTCTACTAGATGCTGCCAAAACAGAAAATCATCAGTAACTAAAAGCCTTCTCCAATATGGATTAAATTAAGAGGAAGGAAGAGATTTCTGATCTGCACAGGCAAAATATCTCAAATAGTACCTTCTATACTGAACTGTGAATCTGAATTAAGATGGCATGCTTGAATATTGTACTGTTAATACTGTAGCAACACAGTTTCAGGTCATGCATCAATTGTTATCAAGTTATATAGTCTGAAAAATATCAGAATATACCATCATCAATGCAAACAGATCAGTTTTATGCTTTATAACATACCAGCTAAAAGGAAATGATGTTAACAATTCAGTTATATTTAATACTCTGTCACTAGCTTAGAAATGCAATGTGTTATGGGATACATAAACATTTAAAATGCCAATAACATTCAATATTCTTAATATGACAATGCCTATAGTACACTCTCACAATAAATTCAATCACTTCAGCTTATTTCACGTATTATCATATTCCCTCCCAATAGAGAAAAATATCAGTTATGAAATTACAAAGTGCAGTGGAGTACAGCTGAGTCATCTTACACTGAACACTCTAGACTGATCCAATTATTAATATTGTTAATAAATATGAACAATATGAGTGTTACTTAAAGATCTGAAAGTGTATTACTAACAAGAAAACATATAATTACTTATCAATCTTGATTACTCTATTACAGCTTTGAAAAGTATTTCATATTCAGAGACTTCAAATATACAAACCTGCTAAAAGTCTATGGTGAAGCCTCAAAATTCAAGTTTGACTGCATTAGCAAGACTTTGTCACAGCATCTAGTTATGCAAACAAGCTCTATGTGCACCTAGATAAAAGCATTGGCATGGCAGTCCCTACCAGACCCCACAAAATGGGAAGTTTAAAAGTAAACCAACCTAGTAGTCCACATGTAAGAAAAAAAACTCAGATCAAGATTGACATAAAAAAAAACAATCAGATGGACTAAAGACACTATCAGGATCCCACAAGCTTCTACTAGCATCAGAAGCTAAAGACAATTAAAAATCCTTCTTTAATTATGTTAGGTAACTAAGGTATAACACCTGACATTGCTTGAAATGTATCCAAAATGACAATATCTACCCAGATCCAGTAGAGGTAGCCAACACACCATCAAACACAGTGCAAATTTTACCCATGAAACAAATACACAAAACCCACATATCCCAAAGAATCTCAAACCCTCTGATCAGAATCTATGAACACTTGCTACGGATGGCCCCAAAGGAAAAAATAAATCATATGTGGGACCTGGTAATGTACCTGGCTGCCTGATAAACAGTACAAAACATGCCCAAGTGGACTTGCTCCTACATGAATTCAACATGAGCCTAGTCTCTGTTTTTGTCCTTGAAGTATAGTTCACAGTTGTTGTGATGACACTTCACAAAATTGGACCCTCCACTGACCCCAGAAACTAAAAAAACATTAGCCTGTCTAGTCTCATCTGCAAGGCTATGGAATGTATCGTAACTGACCTAATTAATGATGGTATCAAAAACTGTATAAGGTTTGATCTCTAGCTGTTCAGTGTTGTAAAGGGTAGAGCCTTCCTAATGAATCGGGTCAAATTCTTTGAGAGAACAACACAAGCCATGAACAGTGGGCATGCTATCCATATAGCATAACTCACCAACAGCAACCAGGATAACAGAACAGCAGATTTATTAAAATAAGCCCAACTTTACCAGGAAATATTAGTGCTTTTGTCTTGTAATTAAGACCTCTTCAGATATATGCAACAGAACAAATACTCAGCTTAAAAAGAAAAGTAAAGTCACATGATACAGAACACAATGAACTGATAAGAAAGAAAGGAGAGACAAAGCAATTTAAAGTGACAGGCAGTAATTGCAAATGAATTACACAGCATACCTGCACAAATCAGGAAACTGACACAAAGCAAAACCGAAATAAAAATGCTTTAAATAATTCTTAAAAAATTATAAAAAAAAATATTCAAGATAATCCAAACTATTTCAGGATATATCACTGTCTGTCCAGATAGTGTTTTTGTTTACCATAACTCAACCTGGCAAAGATGTTTGACACCTTACCATATGCTAACACAATAAACACATTGAATATGTTCTGAACTGACCTAAGTGCATTTAGGTGGATAGCAAATTAACTGAGAAATAGAGTCCATATAGTGAGGATTGTTGGTACTTCCTCAGTAAATATTAAGATGACCAGAGGTGTTCCTCAGGGTTCTGTGCTGGGATTTTGTATCTACTTTGCAGACCTCCAAATTACAAATGGAAATATTTGGCTAGCCATGTTTGTAGATGACTGCAAACTTTGTGTCATCCTCAAGCTACAACTTGAACTTAGATGTGTCAGCAAATGATGCTCCAAAAACAGGGTCACAGAAAGAGGTTAAGATTATATGCTAAAAACTGCAATATAATTGCATTTGATAAACAGTCCCTCCATCCAATTTATACTTTGTACAACAACCCACTTCAAAATGAAAATGTGATGAGAAACCTTGAAACATGGATAGATAATTCTCTGGCATTTGACCATCATGTTGCAAACTGCTTAGGAAGTCTTTTTACTTGGCACACCTGACTGCAAAAGGTATTTCATTTAGATCCAAGAAAGTTATTTCCTCTGATTCTGCACTGATAAAACATTTTCTGAAATAAAATGATCCTTTTGTGATGTGTAGCATATCAAGCAACTGGAAAAAATAGAAGTTTCTAATTGAAAAGATCACCGGTTTAAAAGTAAAGAGGTACTAAGAGAGGATGGAAGCACTGTCCCTTTATTCTTATGGTTGATCTGTTACTTGCCTTTTGTGTCATTAGGGATCCAGCAGCCTAGAATGTCTTATATATCTAGAACTCAAGCAGTCCTACTAAAAATAGAATGAGGAATCTAAACCTGTTTCAGTAAATAAAAAAAAACAGTGTGAAGAGACAGATTTGTCACAAAATGATTAACCCTTCAATGGAACCTGTTCCAAATTAAGCAATGTGACACACTATCTTCCTTCAAAAGGGTGTTACATTGGGGGGTGGCCAACAGGGTGACAGTCTAACATCTTAGTGTCTCAGATATGCTATTTGAGTTATATTTCTGACAGGAATTATTAAGTTTTTGACATTGTAGAATTTTCAAGTTTGAGGATTATCTTCTTTTTAAGATTTTGGAAGATTACATCTGAATTTTACATCTTCAAATATTTTAATTATTGTCAACATTCAAATAGAAAGGTTTTTGCTTATTCTTCAAAATAAGTTATTCCAAAAACTATCTCTAAGGAGTTTTCATTAAAGAAAGAACTACAATCAGTTCTTACTAGCATACAAGACCGCTTGATAAAATTGGATAAAATGGGCAATAAATTGGATAATTTCAAAGAAAAATGCACAAAACAAATGGAACGTCTACATGAAATAGTAATGCAACAGAAGACTCAGATCTCTGGCATGGAAGATCCACTAAATTATATAGAAGGAAGGGTTTCAGGAGAAGAACATAAAATTGAATGTATATAAAACAAAATACTTTTTTATTAAATAACATTAGATGATACTGAAAACAGGTCTAGAAGGAGCAATGTTCACATCTATGGTTTGCCTGAAAAAAATAGAAGGTGACAATATGGTTAGTTTCCTCACAACCTGGATCCCTAAGACTTTGAACCTACCTGAGTCATTTTCATATAATACTGAAAGAGCATATGGTTCTCTTGTGGTACTTTCATCTTTAGAAAACAAAAATATTAATAATAAAGATTTTTTTTTACTGCCAAGCTAAGGATCGATATTAAAAACTACCTGGTTACATTCACGATTAAACTAAATGACAGTATAATAAGATTTGACAATGACTATTCTTCATCAGTGATTTCAAAAAGAAAAGAGTTCCTTCCTTTGATAAAAGAATTGAAAAAGAGACAGATTAAAGTGCACTTATTATTTCATTATTTCAAGTTTTTTATAGAAGGTACAAAAACATTTGAAACACTGGAATCAGATATGTCTTTTTTAAAAACAAACAATTTGGAACAAACAGAAGAAATTAATGAAAAGACAAGCAGAAAAAGTGGGTGGAAGCAACTGACAAAAAAAAAAAAATTAAAAGAGAAATAAATACGTGTCTTTTTTTCTCTGACCTGTTTGGTTTTTATTCATATAATCTTGGTACTACTTTCCATTTTACAACAAAAAGCTATAACTGATTCACGCAGGAAAACAGAGAAAAAAGAAAAGTGTGTGTGTGTGTGTGTGTGTGTGTGTGTGTGTGTGTGTGTGTGTGTGTGTGTGTATGTGTGTATATATATATATATATATATATATATATATAGAGAGAGAGAGAGAGAGAGAGGAGAGAGAGAGAGAGAGGTCTACTTCTAAATTTTGCAGTTTCAAAACTTCAACTTTCATATGCTCAAGACCATAAGACTGAAGTTTTGAAACACTGAAATGTAAATAAATAAAAAAAAAAAAATATATATATATATATATATATATATATATATAATTTATTTATATATTTTTTAAGTTTTTACAGGGGGGCCACCCCCACACCCCCTACTAATTAAATATACCAAATCTGAGATCGCAATACAACAAGGAAAACAGTAAATATATCATTCTGTGCTGTAGAGCAATCTCCATTTAAATGGTTCAAAGTTTCAAAATTTTGATCTTCTGGTCGCGACCATAAGAAATTTTAAGTTTTGAAACTTTGAAATTTAGAAATATACATATATATATATATATATATATATATATATATATATATATATATATATATATAAATATATATATATATATATATATATATATATATATATATATATATATATACATACATACATATATAGCTATATAGATAGTTGCAGTAAGGTAAAGTGAATTAACTTTCTATATTTTTCTTATAACATCATAAACTATCTAGTGTAATCAATATGTATTTAGACTGAAGACAATGCAATAAGATGAATACACAGAAGAAGCAGATGCTAAAATTAGTGCTTCCATTCAATTTATTTAACTTGAACTTCTTCAGAAAATAATAAACCTCTCATACAGCCCCTTTTTAAACAATTAGATTTTTAATCATTTTTTTATTCACCTTAGTGCTAAAAAGCACTTAACATTGTTACTTTCATTTAAACCTGGTAACTTGTCAGCTGCTTTGTTGATTTGCCATAAACACTTTTTGCACTCATCAAATAAAAAATATATATTTTTATATATGCATCTTTTTGCGCACATTTTTATGTGTATATGTGTTTTAGATGTGAACTTTTTAATGTATTTGTATTTTGTATATGGTAGCAATGTAATATGATTGAATAGTTGTAATCATGTGATTTACATCTAATTGTTTAAAAAGGGGCTGTATGAGAGGTTTATAATTTTCTGAAGAAGTTCAAGTTAAATAAATTGAACAAAAGTGCTAATTTTAGCATCTGCTTCTTCTGTGTATTCATCTTTTTGCATTGTCTTCGGTTTTAGTAATTTTTTGCTCATATTTTACATTGGTTTGTGTCTTCGTGCAAGGGATGACTTCAGAAGAGATATCACAGGACGCCTTACTTGACCCCTTCATTCATTCAGTACTGGATCAGCTTGCACACTTCAAGGAGCATTTGACTTCCGCTGTTGCAGACATCATTAAAGATGGGTTAGCCAGGTATCTCGATCAACAACAGCGTTCCTCAGATGTGGTGGACACAGTTCACCGGATGCAAAGTGTTTCAACAGGGAATCCAAGCTTTTTCAACGCCAATAATGTCAACAATGCTGAAAACACGGATGTTCACTTTCAAGGTAATGTTTTGGACTATGTTTTCAAACAAATGGAGAATCCATTTTCCAGCATTCAGGATGGGCCTAGCGGTTCATATGTAAGTACTGTTACTTCTAAAAATATGTTGAATGCCAGTAATAACTGCAGAAAAAACATTTTTGAACTTGAAAGACAAACCATTCGGTTCATTTCACTAGAGGGTGAGATTTTATACTTATAGGAATGCATAAGATGGCGATGCATTCCTCAGGTGCTCAGGACCTCTAGATTTCTGAACTGTGTCAAATTTGGTGACTTGCTTTACAACAATGTGGTGAATTTATTTAATGAGACTGGGATTACTATGATTCATCTGTTGGTTACACATTATTCGAGTGAGACAGAGAATCTCAAAAGAACTATGCATGATCTGGACTCGATAAAAATTAAAGATTCTATTTGTTTCAACATGATGGGTCATCTTTATAATGGTATTAGGGCAAAAGCAGACAGGTATAGGGCATCAATAATCACCAGGAAGCAAAATAAGATTCAGAGGGACATTACAGCATATGCCAATCACACAGCGTATTTTGTACAACATGATGGTTTGAATAATTGGCCTACTGAAGCTATAACTATGAATCCTGGTGATAATAATGTCCAGATCAGCAATGATAATGTGCATCACAATGTAAATTCAAATATGGATAGTCCTGAGACTAGTGGTAGTTTAAATACCACTGAAGTACAACCAGTAGCAGTTATTCATAATGATGAAAATGTTACTTATGCAACAGTTAGTTCTGGTTCAGTAAAAACCTGGGCTTCAGGTAATTTTTTGATGGACCAAGCAGGGAACAAATAGACTCCCAGATGGTCCAACCACTCACAGAACAAGATGAGAGGGAAAGGAAAAAAAACAACAGGAGAAGAAATTAGCTGATGGACATTTTTTGAACGTTGGTATACATGTTTTGAGTTTGTCTAAAATTGAATTGTCTCAAGATGCTATTTCAGTTTTGACCAAAGTTTTTTTTCCTTTATTCCCAGTCAGTCTGTCAACTTTACTAAACTTATTGTTGATTTAAAATTATTTCTTTGGAAGTTAAATTTAAATATATTTTGCATGACACCACTTTTTTGTCTAACATCGGTGCCAACAGATTTAAGTTTACACCACTTATAATCCACCTTTGTGTAACACTTTACAAGCTTTTGGCAAAGCGTGTGAAAATGATATGAGGAATATTAAATGTGATGCAAATGTGTATAATCTGACTCAAAATGAATCTCAGGCGCTTTGCGAACTTAGTAAAGATAAAAGTGTCAGAGCAATGAGAGCTGACAAGGGTGGCAAGATTGTTATTATGCAAACGTGTGATTATATTAGTTATGTGGAGAAAATGTTACATAATGACAGCACCTATATTAAAGTAGGTATTGACACTATTTGAGCTAATTATTTAAGAGTTGCTACAGATTTGTTTGATATGTTTTGTCAGGGTAATATTGACTATGGCACTTATGAATGTTTACAAGTTGAGCATCCTAATATGGGTGTGCTGCTTGGCATACCAAAGGTGCATAAGTCTCAAGTAGACCCACTTTTTCGATCAATTATTCCAGCAAAGAGGTTCAAGACAGAAACCATTTCATTATGGCTAGATTCTGAATTAAACTCAATTGTCCGAGACTGTAAATCTTATGTAAGGGATTTGTGGCACTTATTAGAGATTCTTAGTAAACTTAATCTTCCTGCTAACAATTTTTTATTTCACTTCTTTAGATGTGGTGTCTTTATACACTTGTGTTGATCAAGACACTGGAATAAAATATTTGAGGGAGTATTTAGCCAAATTTAGTGATTTTAGTGTTGTTATGATACACACCATTTGTCAACTCATGGGGTTAGTGTTGGACAACATTTTTTTTCAGTTTAATAATCAATACTATAAGCAAACATCCGGTGTAGCTATGGGGGCAAGGGTTGCCCCATCTTTTGAAAATTTAGTAATGGCCATGTGGGAAGAAAAATGCTTACAATACCACCCACAGAGACAATTTTTTTTATATCAATGATACATTGATGATTTTTTTTTTTTTTTTTGTGGATGGTGAGCAGGGAATAATGTTATCCCTTGTTAATGGTTTAAACAATGCCACACATTTTTTTTAAATACAGTATGGGAGGTTTTGGTACCACACTTAATTTTTTGGACATTAATTTGACCTTTTATGTGTATGATGGGACACTAATTAGTAGTATATTTAGGAAGGATATTTTCATTAATCGGTATCTACATAGAGATAGTTTACATCCACTTCATATGAAGAAGGGTGTTATTAATGGTCAAATGATTAGACTTAGTCATCTTACTTTAAATGACAGTATGTTTTCATCAGAAATGAATGTTTTAAAGAGTTTCTTCATGCAAAGAGGCTATGAATCAATATGGTTGTCCAACATTGAAAAAGAGGTGATTGCCCTTAGAGGCAATGTAGTGAGACCTATTTTAAAGTGAAAATTTGTGTCGGGTTCTAGGCAGATGGTTACTGAGACCAGTGGCTTTAGTTTAGCTTTTCCCATTCCTATAGTAAATGAGATGCTGCATATTAAAAACATCATTAATGACAACTGAAAGGTTTCAGTGGGCAACAAAGAACATATCCAAGGAGCAGGGGATAAGCCTAAATTCACCTATAAAAGATGTTTTAACATCAAATCTATGATGGAACAAGCCTATCACATAACTCAACATATTGAATATAGTATGGCAAAAGGGACTTTTTCATGTAAAAATGTAAACAATGCTTCATCGACTTTCTTTAGGCACTGTAATAGAACTGTTTGGGCTAAAAACTATTTTTCTTGTAATGCAGAATGTGTAGTTTATGTGGCTATCTGTGATTCCTGATTTTCCTTTTACATTGGAAAGACAATTAGGAGTCTTAAAAGGAGAATTTATGAATATTCCCTTGCTATTAGAAAAAAGGATTTGACCAATGCTTTAGCCAAGCATGCTCATGTTTGTCCAGATTTCAAGAAACTCAATAAGGAGTTTATTGGTAATTACAAGATTTTACTTGAGTGCAAAGAGTCTTTATGGCAAATCAACCTGGCAGCTGACAAGCTACCAGGTTTGAATGAAAGTATCAATATTAAGTGCTTTTTATCACTAAGGTGAATGTTTAATCAAAAATATATATGTATGCATCTTTTTGCACATATTTTTATGTGCATATGTGTTTTACATGTGAACTTTTTAATGTATTTGTATTTTGTATATGGTAGTAATGTAATATAATTGGATAGTTGTGATCATGTGATTTACATTTAATTGTTTTAAAAGGGGCTGAATGAGAGGTTTATTATTTTTTGAAGAAGTTCAACTTAAAAAAAAATTAATGAAAATGCTAATTTTAGTGTGTGCTTCTTCTGTGTATTATTTTTTTTTTGCATTGTCTTCAGTTTTACTCATTTTTTTGCTCGTATTTTACAATTTTTTTTAGATGTCATTTGAAAATATTCTTTTAGATATTATATATTAGATATAAGGAAACAATGAATAATTATTTGTTCTTATCTTCTTTTCTTAACCATAATTATTTTCCACTTATAGAGTTACTTTGATTTAACAAGCAAACATTAATTAAAGTACCATTATTTGTTTTACTATTTTTTTGGGGGGGCTGGATCTTATGGTTGTGTCTGTCTGTGCCATGAGCAAGTGCTGTGTTTTGCAGGATGGGTTGTTCTTTGGTGCTGTTTTGTGGGTATAGAGGTTTCTTTGGGCTGTATATGTTTCTCTGAGCTCAGTTGTGTGCTGCATGGTTGTACTTTTCATTTGTTACTTAAGTAGAGTTGCAAGTGATGTAGGATTTTTTCTATTTCTTTTTTTCTTTTAACTGGAGCTGTGAATTCTTGTAAGAATTATGGTTTTGACAGAGTCTGTTGTGTGTGGAGAGAAGAGTTTTGCATCACTACAGGTGGGCTGGTTTTCCTTGTCATAGATTTATTTATTTATTTATTTATTTATTTATTTTACATTTGTTTACCTGGATAGTCCGACTGGATACATGTCCATTTTTAGCGGAGGCCCGGGGAGAAAAGCTCCATAAAGACAAACTTACATAGATTATACAGAAGTTAGCAAATAATTATAAAAACAAAGTGATTATATACAATGGGTTAGTAGTGTTCCCTAGTAGGGACTCACAATTGTCATGGACAGACAATTAAAAGTAAGAGACATCAGACTGGAAGCAGAGCTTGATGATGTAGTTACAAGTTATGATAATTGCAGAATATGCTTTTACTTTATAACTTAATCAGGGTTGGTACATGGGCATAGCCAATTCACTTTGAGATACTGTTTGACGTTTTTTTTGAAGAGACTGTTGGAGGATTGTAGGGTTATATAGTTTGGCAACAAATTCCAGGTTTTGCCAATGAAGTTGGTAAACAGGGATTCACCAGCAGAGGTATTAGCTTTGTGGGTTTGGACCAGTAGTTTATCGGCTGACCATAGGGAATCTTAGATTGCTATATGGCTTAATAATATTTTTAAATGAGGGGGGTATCCTCAGGGTGGTACAAAATTTTGTGCGCTATTAAGAGTTGATTGATAATTACTCTATTAAGAGTTGTTTAAGGTTCTGGCAGTGGTGGGTTCTATAGGTGGAGCCAGTGGCGAATCTGGCAATATGATTGTAGCTATGGGACAGCTTACCTAGTTCAGATTTGTTGAGATTTGATAGTACAGGCGAGGCATATAAGAGAGTAGAGAGTAGGTGTGATCGGGCGATTGCAGTCCTAGCCAATGGGGTTAAAAATGTCTTGTTTCTATACAGTGATCCAAGCTTCTTATTGATGGTCTGTATGGTTTTGTTGACCTGTAGGCCAAATTTGAGATTATTGTCAATGATAACCCCTAGCAGTTTGGTGTGATTATCTGAGGAAATAGTGGTACCATTGTTAGATGTGAAAGAGAATGAAAGTGTGGTGAATCTACTAGTGGGAGAGAAGAGTAGAAGTTTAGTTTTATTGTGGTTCAGAAGTAGGCGTTGATTGGTGAGCCAGTTCTCGATAGTGTTAAATGCATTTTGGGTTAAGATTTGCAAGTCAGATGGGGAGGTGGCTGAGCAGATGAGAGTGGAATCATCTGTGTATTGGATGCAGGTGGCTTTAGGGATAGCAGTGTGGAGGCTGTTGATAAAAATAGAGAAGAGTAATGGACCTAGTATGGACCCTTGAGGGACATCAAGTGTGAGAGGTAACTGGCTGGAGAGTTTGCCCTGCCATAGTACCGCCTGCTGTCTACCAGTCAGGTAGGACTGGAACCACTGGATAGCAGGCTTGTTGAGGGAAATAGATTTTAGTGAAAGAATGAGAAGTTCATGGCTGACCATGTCAAAGGCTTTTGATAGGTCAAGAAAGAGGGCAGAGGTCAGCCTATTGTCATTCCTGTTTTGGCTTATGGCAGTAGTAAAGGAAAGGAGGGCTGAGGTGGTGCTGTGGTATGGCCTGAAACCATGCTGAGAGTCGGATAGTAAATTATTCTGTGAAAGGTATTGCATTAGTTGCTTGTGTACACATTTCTCTATTATTTTGGCTAATGGGGAAAGAATATCAGTGGGTCTATAGTTGGATATGTCTGAGGAGCTGCCACGTTTATAGAGTGGGATGACGTGAGATATTTTCCAGAGGGAGGGGATAATATTTTTGGATAAGGTTCTGTTGATGAGGATAGATATGGGATATGCGATGGCATCTGCAGCTATTTGCAGGTACTCTGCAGGGAGGAGGTCAGCAGTGAGGGTGGTAGGTTTTAGATTTTTTAGAAGTGTTTTGATAAAACTAGTGGCTATTGGTTGGAAGCCAAATTCTGGGTGATTATTAGGTAGATTAGGCATGTGGTTTAAGTTAGAGGGGGTTAGTTGATTTGCTAGGGATTGGATTGTTTCAGTGAAAAAGTTATTAAAGGCGCAAGCTATTGTTTCTGGGGAACTATGGGTGTAGTTAGCTGGAATTGGGGTAGTGGAGTGACCTGGACAAAGTAGTTGATTTAAGCCTGCCCAGAACTTTTGAGGTTTGCTGTGGTGTTTTTGTAGGAGATTTTGGTAGGCGCTTTTTTTATCCAGTAAAATAGATTATTTTGTATCATTCCTGAGTTAACGATATTTTAGATGGTCAAGTGGGGCTTTGGTTGTTCTCCAGCTGGCCCAGGCTCTGTTTCTAGTTTTGACTTTTGCTTTGGTATCTTATGTGAGCCATGGTGCTGTATTTGATCTAGTTTTTATTGTACGTGCTGGATCATGGGAATCAAGGATACTTAGGAATTTAGTGTTAAAGTGATCTATGGCCTCCTCTAATGTTAGATTTTTTAGTTTTGACCAGTCAACTGCTTTTAATTCATTTTGGAATATAGCAGCATCAAAGTTTTTCCTGTTTCTAAATGTTTTATATTTGGGCTGGTGAGGGTTTCCTGCCTTATGTTTTATGATATAGGTTAGACAATGGTCACTGAAGTCATCAGGGAGAGTACCAGCTGTGTACAGTTGGGGTTGGTTATTAACTAGGATCCAGTCTAGAATACTTTCCTTGTTGGTTGGTTTGTTTATCCTAGTGGGAGAGGTTATGGTCTGTTTAAACCCAGATAAGTTTATATGAGTGGGGGGGGGGTCGGAGGAGCAGGGGTGCCAGTCGGTGTTAAAATCACCAAGAAGTATGGTTTCTTGGGGATAGGTAGTGGATAACCAGTAAAAGAGATCTTTTAGGGTATTTAGGTTGTTGCCTGGTGGAATGTATGCACAGATGATGTTCAAGTGTTTGTTTTGGTTAATCTGTAGTTTGGTTATGAGGAGTTCCGCGTTATTGAATTGGGGAGGTTGAATGGTGTCTCTATTAATGGTTAGAGTATTTTTGTAAAGGACTGCTATCCCACCTCCTTTTCTTGTAGCATGGTCTGACTGGTGAATATTGTATCCTGGAGGTAGTATCTCATTGTCAGTAGTACTGGGTTTTAGCCAGGTTTCCGTAAGACACATAATGTCTGGGGAGTCGATTGCTAGGAGGGAATGTAGGTTGGGAATCTTATTGTTAATACTTCTAATATTTAGGTGAAATGCTAGGAGGGAACTAGTGGGAGTATTCATGGGTAGCTTGACTGTGGGGGTTGTGGTAGGGGAGTGGAGGTTATTGTGTGTGGGTGGGCTAGGGTTGGAATGAATGTCTCCATGTGTTATAAGGTTATAGTGACAGGATATTCTGAGGTTTAGGAGTTTGTTTATAAGCTTTATATAGTCTTTGTCTTTAGGATTATGTTTTGTGGCTGTACATGGGTGGTATTTTATAGAGGGTGGTATATTCGATGTGCAGGGAAAGGTAAAGTGTTTGGTGTTATGTGTGAGGTTGTGGGTGTCTGTTTGTCCATTTAAGTAGTGAATACCATGGTCAAGTGTTTGTTCATAGGCAGTGAGATGGTAAAATAGAAACAGTATAGGCATTTGAGTAATTAGTGTTTTTTTGCTTGTTTGCATTTTGATATGGGGGTGGGCCAAATTTGATGGCTGACTGTGCTAACAGGGTGTGGAAGAATGAGAGAGAAGGAAATGGGTTAAGGGGGCAGGGTTGCTCAATGATGTGTGAGGTGCTGATTGGTACTTAGCAGGAGGGGAGTGGCAAGGGAGTGGCAAAGTCTGGTTTAAATTTAGCACTAGGTGGGGCCAGTGGAATTTAGGGGCAAGGAGGGGAGCAGAGTGAGCCGAGTGCAGCGTGGGTGAGCGGAGTGGGGCTGACACTGACTCTGAAAGTTAGCTTGGGCTTTTGGTTTGGTTTGTATGATTGTATGTAAGCAGTGTTGTTGGCTGTACTTTAATTTGTTTTATTCTTTTTTAATTTACACCAATTTTCAGGCTGATTTTAATTGGATCCTAGGGGTAAACTAGCAAATGTAGTCAATAAGGAGGGAGTGAAATTACTTTACCAAATTAAAAAGTAAATGCTTGGGACTGGAACACTGTGTGAGTGTAAGGCTGATTCAAAGTAGTATAGCCCAATCTAGTGGCAATTGGCTAGATCCCTTCACTGTTGTTGTCCATACACCTTTAAGTATCAACAGTTTACAAAAACTAAATTGCAGTTCATCTATTACAATTGAAAAGCTGGAGGGAGTCAGGTTCTTGCTTCACAGAGGTTTTACTTAGTTAAGATAGCCAGCTTCAGTGGAGAAGGTAGAAATTGCTTTATGCAGTGAATCCCAGGTGGGGGGGGGGTCACTCAGGAAAGAAACCCGTGCAAACTGAAAAATAAAGATAAATAAGGCAGAATTAGTGCAAAGGTTACAAGAATGTGAAGTGGAGAGCATGCAAGGAATAGAGCTGGAGAGTAAAATTAATTATATTGCATACATTATAATTAAAATTGATTATAGTGCATACAGTATCAGCTCTGTAAAACTACAGACTAACAGCAGTAACATACAGCCTCTAAGCCCAGTGATAACAGCTGTATACTTCAGTGAATACACACAGGATATAATGCACAAAGCAAAGTATGGCTGTTTTAGGACAATAATTCTAGAGCTATGTTATTCAGTATGAACTAACAGTAACATGAACTGCATTCACTTAGCCTTCTATAAAAGCAATTATAAAGTCCAACCTGTAAGTCTTCTAAGTACAGTAGCATGCCATAGGAATGTTTACAAATGTAATCAGAACATGAATGACCTCTGCAAAACAGCAGGATGCCTGTCAGGTATTCAACAATTAAAGCTCTACCTTCATAAAACAAGATAAAAAAAACAAGCAGTTTGTAAGTTAGAACATTAGCTAGCTCTCAAAACATATAGGAGTTCTGAAGAGCAGTTACAGCTTAGCACCATCAAATACCTCAGTAGTTAACAGTGATAACCAAATAAATCAGCAGCTAACAGTAATAAGATGACAGTAATGCTTATGGATCCCTCCCCCACAGGGAGAAGGGCTGAAAAACTATCAGTGTAAGGTGAGGACTGACTCTGAGAGTTACCTTGGGCTTTTGGTTTGGTTTGTATGATTGTATGTAAGCAGTATTGTTGGCTGTACTTTAATTTGTTTTATTCTTTTTTAATTTTACACCAGTTTTGAGGCTAATTTTAATTGGATCCTAGGAGTAAACTAGCAAATGTACTCAATAAGGAGGGAGCGAAATTACTTTACCAAATTAAAAAGTAAATGCTTGTGACTGGAACACTGTGTGAGTGTAAGGCTGATTCAAAGTAGTATAGCCCAATCTAGTGGCAATTGGCTAGATCCCTTCGCTGTTGTTGTGCATACACCATTAAGTCTCAACAGTTTACAAAAACTAAATTATAGATCACCTATTACAATTGAAAAGCTGGAGGGAGTCAGGTTTTTGCTTCCCAGAGGTTTTACTTAGTTAAGATAGCCAGCTTCAGTGAAGAAGGTAGGAATTGCTTTATGCAGTGAATCCCAGGTGTGTGAGGGGTCACTCAGGAAATAAACCCTTGCAAATGTCCAGGCACAACGAACAGAGGGGTAGGGAAGGTACAACAGCTACAGGATGAAATGAATGTGAGTCCATTTAGCAAGCAAGTTGATTTAAAAAAAAGGAAAGCTAAGCTCAAGCTATAGAGCTATGGATAAGTCTATTTTAATGTCTGAATTGTAATTTCAAATTAATAAATTAAAATTAAGCAAAGCTCTTGGAATTGATGTTGTTATTCCTGAGATGTATGAACTATTACCCAAGGAAGCTCTAACAATATTGCTAAGAGTGTTTACATTAGTTAAAGAAGAAAAACTATCCCCCCCCCATCTTTGAAATAGGCACTAATTTCTGAAAATTTAAAGTCAGATAAAGATGGAAAAGAATGTTCATCTTATAGATAAATATCCCTATTAAATATTGATTATGAGACTTTATGGCAATATATGCTAATAGAATTAACAGTTTTTTAACTTCACTGATTGATGAAGATCAAACTGGTTTCATATTGAATAGAAGCTCATATGATAATATTCAAAGAATACTCACAACAATTGACTGTATCAATACTGCAAAAGGAAGTTTGACTCTAGCGAGTCTAGACACCAGTAGTGCCTTTGATTTAGTTCATTGGGGTGGGATTATTTGCTTTAGAGGAATATTATTTTTCACATGATTTTACACAATTAATTAGATTGTTATATGGAAAATCTTTAGCTTATGAAAAGATCGGATCATATACTTCTAGGCCAATTACAGTTACTAAAGGTACTAAGCAAGGATGTCCATTGCCACCATTATTATTTGTCCTGGTCATAGAACTATTTTCTTATTGTATTAGACCTAATGCCAACATGAAAGGTATACAATTCATTAATAACTTGAATTCTAAATTTCAGTTGTTTGAAGATATTTTATTAACTTCAACTGATTATGGCTGTCTGTTGTAAATTTTATTTGAGACAATGGAACTCTTCCAAGGGATTTATGGCTTTAAATTTAATGACAATAAAACTAAGGTACTACTTATAAATTGTAAGAAACATAATATGAATAAAAATTTTACAAATATATAGTTCTAGACAATAAAATTAAGCACCTAGGGATAATTTTGCCAAATGATATTAATGAAATATTAATAATTAATTATATTAATATTGTAAACAAAATAAAATATATTATGGACAGATGGGATATTTTTTACAATGGAATATAGTTTTTCTTAATTAAAATGATTATTTTTCCAAGGATATTATACTTTATACAAGCAATTTCTCTTCCTCTTTCTAAAGAATGCATACATCAATTTAATAAATTGATATTGAACCTTTTATGGTACTAGTAAGCCTAGATTAGCACTAAATCATTCTGTAAAATATTGGATAATAGGTGGACTTGGCCTCCCAGATACAGAAATGTATGTGTTATCTTCCAGTATTAAGACAATAATGTTATGGTTAAACTCTAAATGCTCTGCTAAGTGGAAGAAAATACAAGAATTAATTTGGATAAAATGAAATCACTCATTACCAGTTCAATATAGTAGAATATTTTCCAATAATTTTCTCTGCCTGGTAAGGGAATATATTTTGGAGAATAAAAATTTATCTATATTTTCTAGCTATATAACTAATATATTAAATATATTTTAAAATTATTTGAATAACTATTTAGGATTTACTGCATGTTCATTTCTATTGAATCCTATAGCTTGTACACAGAATAACATTAACACGTTAATGTCTCAAAAATGATTGCACTCTGGAAAAAATAATACACTGGCATCAGTTAATGAATTCTGAAAAAGTTCTTTCTATGGACTACATTATGAGCAAATATGTTATAAAAAGTGAAATGTGGTTAGAAATACAAACTTTAAGGCAATTAATTATTAAAAAACTAGAGTTAATGCATAGAACTATTAAAGATACTGTGCTCAGATTTATAGAATTTATGATTACCATAGGAAACCAAACTGTAATAGGAAAAGGACACCTATCTAAAATACATAAAGTAGTCAAAATACAAAATCATATTATGAAGAAATTTTTAGGACTATTGTAGATTAATTAATAATCGACTTTCTAGTGGAGATGATAAAATGTAATGTTAATTTATTCAAAAGAAACAACTCTTTCATTGCCATGGAAGTTATTTTCTTGGAAATTTATGCATACAATTTTCATTACTCTGCAAAAAATGGAATTAATGATTTTGGATCCTGGAGATGCAAATTAAATTAAAAGCAGATGGGCAACATATGTTTTATGACTGTACGTTGCTTAAGACATTTTGGGAAAAACTGAATTCTTTCTTGCAAACTGTTTTTAATGACAAATTTCAGTTAACTAAATCTTTGATTTTGTTTAATGCTCTGATACCTAAATGTTTTGCCAGATCAAAATATTCACTTTTATGGAGTTTACTAGCTATTGCACTGAAAGCAATTACTATAAATTGGAAAAGTAAGACTTCTCTTTCATTTAAAGAATTCAAGACAATTGCAATTAATGTTTCTCAACTGGAATTATCTACAATTACATAAGAACTGATAGAGTCACTTCATATCACAACTCCTGGTTAAAAGTTATAGAGACACTGTGGACATTTGAATGTAATATGACATGAAATAGAATTATAATTTGAATGATTGATAATTGTTTTTGTTTAAGTAGAAACCTATATAAATAGTTTTTTTATATTTAATTTATTATGAAGTTTTTCATTAGTGTAGTTAATTTGTTCTAAAAATGTATGTTTCTGTTTTCAGTTATTAATTGTTATATTCTTTATATCTTAATAAGAATACTTGAGTGAAAAAGGTGCTAGGCAATTGTATGTGTATCCAGAAATTTACCAGTTCTATGACAGACCCATTGCTCCCTGAAAAAGGGGTTTACTGGATAGGCACAAATGGCCACAGATCAAAGTTACCTAGTGGTGCTGCGGTAGCATTGTCGCCTCACAGCAAGACGTTGTCCTGTTCGATTCTCAGCTAGAGCGTCTACTGTGTGGATGCATGCATGAATGGGCATGCCTTCTTTGAAGGTTGTACATCAGGGCTGGTAACTCGGCACGTAAAAATCCACTACCAAACATTAGCGGAACGGAGTTCCGCTGTGGCGACCCCTAACCGGGATAAACCGAAAGACACAACAACAACATTTGCTATGATTCTTTGATTCTACAATTCAGATTGTATGACCACTTCCTGCCATTTAAATGTTACTGGAACTTGAACTGAAGCTAGACATGGAATTTGATCCTGTGGAAGGAAAACTTTGAGAATGACTGTTGCAATAAACATTATACATTTTACATTCACTAGACAAACTACGGTTGACAAGATCAGCAGCAGGCGTAGTTAATTGATACACAGAATGATTTTAGTCCTAAAACTTATAAGATGATACTTTGGCTTTATGATCATTGTGTTTGACTCCATTAAACAGAAAAAGTAATGCTCAGCTTTAGACTCCAACAAACTGTCAGCAAATACAATGAAGAACAAAGACCAGGAACCCAATGAATAAAATTTATTCCTCTCTTTTTTTCCCCCAATGAATAAAATGTATTCCTCTCTGACATCTCGGCATACGCTGCCTTCTTGGAGTACACAATTACTTCACATCACACACTTGTTTTATATACACTACTAAATAGACAATTAAACAATAAAGTCATCAGTTGATACCATAAAACACTTAAAAAGCATTTAAAGTAATACACGCCAATTAAAATCAACATTCATACCCTTTGGAAACAGAGTATCAAACTCCAACAAACTGTCAGTTCAGTTCATAGTTGTGTTTTGAATATTAGCTGTGAACAACTTACTGCTGTGAACAAATTGCTGCAGTAGCAATGTGTGGAGTAGCTCAATATGCCCTGAGAGACTATGAGGATTGTTCTGTCTCAGTATGATTTTGAGGGCTGGTACTGCTCTCTGAGTGTCACCATTTAATTACAGATAGTGAAGGCATAGTAAGAGTAAAACCACAGGCAATAATGACATTTTGAAATGCAATCAACATAAACTTTTTTTCACTGTGATGTGGATACAACAATTCTGTTTTGATATAACAATAAATCATTGTGCTTTAATAAGTGCATTCTGACTATAAAATACTTATGCATAAGCTGTTTGTTTTTTGTCCAGTGTTTGGACCATTCATGCCATGCACATTGTATAACAGCTTGTGATTCTTAATCATTTTAAGTAGTTTGACCTTACCAAGTGTTTTTATGTCACCGGTTGGTTAATATTTTACTCTGCAAATTTCTTCAATCAGATTATGGATGGTGACATGCAGGATTTCTGCATAGTACAACTCCAACAGCTAATGGTTTCTTAGACACATGGATTGCCCTGACACTGAAACTTCATAGTATCAATGATAGCCTCTGGCATCTCAGGGTTACTTTGTCTAGAAGGTAAGAATTGATTAGTGGAGTCAATCATTTGTGGTCATTCCTGAGATGGAAAATAATTGGGTCTTAATAGATATTTGAAGAGTTTATGACATGCCCTTATACATGTAAGGCACTCTTTTTTAACCTGTAAATATCTCTGTTCAGCTTCATTTAGTATTCAAAAACAATAGACAATGCAATGGAATACTTGTTAATCCATTTTGAGTAATGTTATACCTAGGATATAGATAGCAGCATCTGGATTCAGTGTTATCTGCTTAGTATGCTAGCATTGGAGCTGTTATCAGCATTTCTTTTAGTTTGCTGTATACTTGGGCTAAGCATGTTCCTCAAAATGATGGTACACTTCTTTTTAACAGATTGGTTAAAACACATAGCACAGTTGAGAGATTGTAGTACAAAGTTGTCGGAATAATTATACATACCTAGTACTTCTCCTAGCTCAGTTATGTAAGATGTATTTTGTAATTTGGCTATTTCTCTCACCTAGCCTATTACAGGTTTGTTCCACTAGTGCTTATACTGCGGCCAAAGTAGTGAAGTTATGTTTTCCTAAAGTGTCATTTGTTTTTGCTTAGCTTTGGACCAATATGTTTAATAGTCTGAAACAAGGTCACTAACCTCAAATTATGCATTTCATTATTAAGACCAATTAGTACTATATCAACCCTAATAACAACAACACAATCCAACCTACTAAACTAAAAAGCCACACAGTAAAAGCTAAATCTGGTTTATTAAACAAAATGTAACCATACACAACAGCTAGCGCTTTCACCCTTCAAAATCTAGGGCATCATCAGGGTACTCTGATGATGCCCTAGATTTTGAAGGGTGAAAGCGCTTAGTACCTTGTTTGTGTATGGTTACATTTTGTTTAATAAACCAGTTTTAGCTTTTAATGTGTGGCTTTTTAGTTTAATAGTCTTATTCCGTGTTTTAAGCTTGTACAATCCAGCCTACTGACTACATCGGCCATTTTATGTTGAAAGATTTCAGTTGCTTAGGTTAGAGAAATGATAATCTTTGGAAATGTAAACTTTCCATAGGAGTAATGAAGGGTGTGAGCTTTTGTATGTTTTATCTAAGGGCACTTGATATAACCCACTGGAGGTACCTAGTATGGGAAAAACTTTTGCATCACCAATTTGTGGTAA
>NC_056725.1:982179634-982242134 GCF_019279795.1 Protopterus annectens | reverse complement strand
AGTAGGTGATATGAGACAGAATAGTTGGCGTTTTTTGAGTCTGTCCATATAGGACAAGTGTTTAAGGCCTAGGATCCTCTTTGTGAGGTACTTTTGCAGGTGTCTAGTGAGGTACATGCCAAATGGGACATTGCATTTGATGATTGGCCTAATGAGGGAAGAGTAGAGGGAGACAATGACCTCTTTCTTCCTGAATGCAAAACCCTTAGTAATGAGATATGCCAGATAGAAGGACTTTCTGACCACAGTGGCAATGTGGTGGTCAAAAGAGAAGTTGCTTTCAACCTGTGTTCCCAGCTCTCATAACTCCTTCTGTGTTCAGTGGACTACCATTGATGTGGCAAGTCATAAGAACCAGGTTTTTCCAAAAGGGGATGACAACACATGTTTTGGCATTGACCTTAAGGCCATGGTTCTCACACCAGTCGTTGGTCTCAATGAGGCCTTTCTGTAGGATGTCAACATCACTTGGGGAGTTAATAATAGCTCCCAACTTGCAATCATCTGCAAACTTTGTCAGCCAGAGTCCCCTCATGTTGGCCTGGACTTCAGAGAAATAGATACCAAACAGGAGAGGACCCAGGACCAAACCCTGTGGGAGTCCACTCCAGTCTGACTTGGAGTCAGCTACTTTCACACTGTGGGTTCCATCAGTGAGCCAGTTTGCAACCCACCTAGTGATATAGGAGTTGATGCGTAGCTTAGTGAGGTTTTCTATGATTCCTGAGTGGAGAATGGTATCAAAGGCCTTGGCCAGATCAAGGTAGGCTGTATGAACCAACTTGCCTTCATCCACAGCTCTGGTGACTGACTCAAAGAAGTTGTCCAGGTTGAGCAGCCATGATCTACCCTTCACAAAACCAAACTGTGTGGGATCCAGAGTTTGGAGATTCCCTATATCCTTGTTTATTAGGTCCATGATGATGTGTTCCATAGCTTTGCATATCAGACTTGTCAGGCTAATGGGGCAATAGTTCCCAGGATCTGTAGTCGCTCCTCCTTTGTGGAGAGGGGTGACTGTAGGAGTGTGCCATTTCGTAGGGAAAAAGGCTAAGGTGATGCTGTGATTGAACAGGGCACACAGGTGTGGTGCCAGTTCATGCTGTAGTTCATGTAGAACACAGCCAGGGATATTGTCAGGTCCCATAGAAGTGGTATTCTTGGCCTTGGACACTGCTGTTTTAGCCTATGCAGCAGTAATACTGGGTGCCTGGCAATCTACTGGTATTGTGATTGGTCTTTTCGTGGAGGAGAAAGGGGTAAAGTTGGCACTGCATCTGTCGGCCATTATATTGGCAATATTTGTTGGCTCGGTATGGTAGGTACCATTATGCAGTAGCTCAGAGCAAATCTGGGTATTGCCGTGGAGATTCTTTACATAACTACAGAAGGCCTTGTTGTTGTCTTTACTATCTGCTGCAATTCTATTTTCATAGCTAGTTTTAGAGGATTTGATCAAGGATCTCAACTTTTTGTTGAGGCTGATAAGGGAGTTTTTCCAGTCTTGGGACTTCACCTTATTACGCAGCAGTTTCTTCCTACTTTTGTAGAGTTTGCTTATGGCAGGGGACAGCCACACTGGCTTCCTTTTTTTGGAGGAGAGCATCTTGGTTCTATTAGGTATGGCGAGATCCATGCATTTGTGCACGTGTTCATACAGTTCATTGGTGTATGATTCGGTGGTCATGCAACTTTTCTCCATTTGCATGGGTGCCGTGAAGTTAGCCACCTCTGTTTTTAGGAGCCTAAAGTTAGCTTTGGAGAAGTTTTTCATGGTGGCTAACTTCAATGGTCCCCCATGTTAGTAATGACCAGGTCAAGGATGTTGCTACCTCTAGTGGGGGTAAGAACAAGCTGGTCCTGGGCATTAGAATTAATGAATTCCAGGAAATGTTTGGCAATTGTATTGGTACATGCGTAGTTTTCACAGTTAATGGAGGGGTAGTTAAAGTCACCCAGTATGAGAGTGTTAAGTTGGACCTTAATATTTTCCAGGGTGCTTAGGAACATGGAGTGTGAGTCTTGGGACATGGTTGGGGCCCTGTACCAGGTGATGACCTGAATCGCTGTCTTACCCAGTGTTAGCTGCACCTGAAGTATCTCTGATGTGTTATGTCAGGCTACCAATCTTGAGGTGTGTACATCTTTTATGAATATGGAAACATCACCACCTTTGGAGCTTCTGTCCAGGTTCTGCAGCCGAAAGGTGTGGAATGAGTTATAGCTTGGTAGTGCAGGGGTGCTTTCTGCTGCCTTGAACCAGGTCTCTTTTTCAGCACAAATATTGATGTTCTCCATTTTAAGAAGTGCTTTGAGCTAGTGCATTTTGAGATTTAGACTTCTGGCATTGAGCAGCATGACCCTCAGACTGCATTTGTTTGTAGCTGTTACAGTGGTAATTTAGTCTTTGGAACACTGCCTAAAAAAAGGCACTATAGGGGTGGCAAGAGCCATGACCAGTATCTGGAAGCCTAGAGGTGACAGATGCAGGCCATCTCTGACAAAGCATCGAGGTCTGTCAGTCATGTCATCCCAGGCCGATAGATACTGGATCCCCTTAGAATGACTCCAGAAACTTAGCCAATTCTTGAAATCAATTATTTTCTGCTTGTACTGTGGTATCATTCTGGGTGATGGTAGGAAGCTGCTCAAGGCTAGGTCATACCCGCCTGGCCTACATAATCTGAGAGCTTCTCCATGTCTCTTTTCATGTACTTTTTTTATCGTATTAAAAGCCTAATTTTACAAAATGTGTCAGGTACAGGAGCTGTATCATGAGTTATCTGTCCATACATCAACAGTAAACAAAGGAATATTTTTATAAGTACCAAACCAGCAATATAAATTGTTCACTTGCAATTTCAGCTTATGATATAGATGAAAAAAAATCCAAGTTCAAAAATAAATATGTATGAAAAAACTGGATTATATATGCCACTTATTGGGCCTTCTCACTTAACCTTTGCTGCAGGCATCTACACCTTCATGTTTAAGTGAAATCTCAATGAAACATATCATGTCACAATATTTTAAGCACCATCTAGCTGACAAATGTGCATAAATTCCTATTGCTTACCTGCTGCACAGAAATGCTAGCACAAACTTTGATATAAATTACCTCTCTGTCTGTTCAGCAAGGTACAAGTCATGTGTGAACATATCCATGTTATAACTCCCCTACCATTAATAATGTATTAGAATTTCAGCAAAAAGCATGAAACGTGTAATTCTAAATCCAGAAATAGACTATGTAGTGCTTTTAATAAAAAATATACATGGATGTCCACTTTTATAAATAACTGTTGAGAATCATGAAAGCTGGCTGGTTGCACTAAGCTTGTTTGTCCATCAAATAGCAACATGGAGGGTATGTGGGAATCAAGAAGTACTTTAATGTAGTTTAGTTGGCTTGAAAACAAGAGTAAGCAGAATTGTATACTAATAACTATATAGCAGAGCAATTCAGAAATGTATAAAACACACTGCAAACACATTGCTCTAAGTTTAGCTTTTAATTCAGTTATATACTTACATCCAGACACTAGAAGACTTTGAAATATTTTAGGGGGGTGCAGCCATTGTAAACCTGTTTTTGAAAGAGGCTCTGATAGGAGGTGCTGATGATGATTTTAGCAGACATCATCCTCTGAAGATGCAGGGTTTTCAGACAATGTTTACCTAACCATATGCTCCATGTAATCGAAATAATGGAACACTAATGAGTGGACAGAGACACCATATGGGAAATAGTGGATATGCATTTCCCCACTTCTGCAGCCTTATGAGAATCATGGAGAACTCATTCCAGTGGTTACAAAGGTATGGACAGCTTTACATTTTATGGATCATTCAGTGACTTCTCTGCTGTTTAATGCTGGGCTACTCCAAAGACAAGAAGAATACAGAGACTGAGGAGAAGACAATAAAACCATTTTCCATCTGTGTTCCTGTGAATTTCTTGTATTACAAGGACTTCATCAGCTTTCCAGGGCCAGCTCTGCAGTGTTCCAGCCTTTGATGATAGCAGAGGCTCCCACGTGACAGATACCTGAGCTTGGGTTCCAGTGAGGGATTGGAATGCTTGATTTTGATTGATCTGTTTCTGCAGAGGTGCTGGCTACAGTTTAATTGCCTGGCTTCTGTAGGGGTGGAGCCTTACAGGCTTTAAGCACCAGGATGCTTGCTTAGCTGAATGCTTTTTAGTGCTGCGATACTCCAAATACAAGAATACAGAGAATGAGTTGAAGACTGCAAAGTCCTTTTCCATCTAGGTTCCTGTGAATTCATTGCACTACAAGGGCTTCATTGACTTCCTGAGACCAGGTCTGCAGTATTCTAGCTTTTGGTAAAGCAGTGGCTTTCATATGACATCTAGCTGAGATTTGGTTGCAGTGAGGGATTGGAGTGGTTGATTTGGGCTGGATAATTTCTGTGGGGGGCATTAGCTACATTTTGATTGACCAGATTCTGCAGGGGTGGAGCCTTATAGGCTTTAAATACCAGCAGGCTAGTTCAGTTCATCCTGCTGCTGTGCAAGCTCAGCATCATGAGACACTCTTTATCCTGTTAGGTATGAAACAAGAAAGCCTATCTACAACAGGTAAGGGAACCTCTCATCTTTGTTCTATATAATATACATTTTACTGCCTTCTTTTTCACAACCTTCTTGTACCACTGTGACTGATTTTTATACTGTCTTATTTCATACAGGGAAATCATTGTCTCTTATGAACTTAGTGGACTTCTCATGAACACATTGCTGAAATTATTACTTTTGTTCGGCCGTTGTGTTGTTGAGTTTAATTAGCATTGCTCTTTTGCTCCTTGTTGGTATTGCACTGCTGTTCACTTTTGATTTGCTGACTGCGGTGGTAATAAGTTTAAATAATACTGCACAGTTTTGCCTTGTTGCTTTGATACTGTTGCTGTTGACATTATTTAAGATAATAATAATGCATTGTTTTCTTTTGCTCATACGAGGTATATAAAAACAGATTCACTAGTATTTCAGTAACTGACTGCATTTTTTGATCATTGGTGTTTAACTCCTACTTGCTCTAATTACTACAATGTAGTTACTGCTCAACAGTAGTACTGAGTACAGTGGTATGCCTTTATTACTTGACTGACTGCGATACTGTTATTGTCCTTAAAACTGGTCATTTGCATTACCTCCAGCTGTTACCACTTCTGCATCTTGATCCATTGAGTTAGGCCACCCATTATTCATTGCTTTTACTGACAAGGTAGATACCACATTAGCCTAGTGGGTGAAGCTATTTAGTTGAATTTGCCATTGTTACTGATTTCCTTATTGACCCTACACGGTCTGTCACTTCTACAATACTTTTTTGCACATTGCGACAAATGCAGTAGCCACAGCTTATTGTTTTGTGCTGTAGCCATATCCTAATTTATCACTTTTGTTCTAGCCCAGTCAGTTATCCTCTTCTTAAGCTATCATATATCCCTTCATATGTACTGGGCAATATGGAATCTAATTCAGCTGTTTCCCCTTCTGTAGTCAGCCTGATAGCATAAGGTATTTTGAGGCAGAGTAATAACTGCCTCATGCTTACCAAAAACACGTTATTGTTAGCTCATAATGATTCAGTACGTGAGAGGTGTCAGTATTTACTTAACTTGGAGGCTAGCTTCTCACCTCACAATACATTCAGTAAGCACAATACATATAGACATACAGCACAGAGCACTTCCATTAAACAACTTATGCTAAGGGTGCCTAAGCCACCCAGGCTAAAGACTATGAGACCTCAGACATTGCATAGCAACACACCCACCTTCACCCTTTACACCTACACCTAAAATGCATATCTCTAAGGGTGACAAGTGTGCAGACTACAAGCCCTTATGGGCCACTGAGACTGCATCAAACCATGGTAATATTTTAGGAATAGGTGACTCTATTGTAAGGCATATAGACACCATGCTCACTAGGCTGGTTAAAAATAATGGGACAGTTAGCAGTCTTTCAGGAGCCAGGAGCCAAGATGTAACAAGGGCTTTTAGAACCCTCCATTCTGACACATATGATTATGACCTGATAGTGGTCCACATGTGGGTAAATGACCTTAGACACTCTACCGAGAGGGACATGCAGAAGGATATGATTGAGCTTGCTATGCATGTATCTGAGACAGGTGAGACACTAGTCTTGTGTGGTATGTTGTCATCACCCAGAATGATGCAGGGATTCAAAGTCAAAATAATTGGCTTTAATAATTGGCTATGTAGTTGGTGTTACTCTAGGGACATCTAGCATGTGTCAGCTTAGGATGAGATGGCTGACAAGTCTTCCTGCTTTGTCAGAGATGCATTCTGGCTAAACTAAGGCTTTTCTGTCCCATATTACCCCTTTTAGGAAGAGTTCATTTGATGGACATTGCAACCTAATAAATTCTAAACTAGATCATGTTATTGCTGCTGAATACCAAGAGTCTAAATGGGGTGTAGTGGGCGTAGCCCCCGCCTACTTTTGGTTTTATATTGTTAGCTTTCAGTGAAATGAGTCATAAATATAAAAGCTAACTACATTGGGGGCTATGCTTCCACAGCCCCCCAGTGTAGAAGCTGTGCCCCCCACACCCCAACTATATATACTAACTCCAGGATCACACTACAGTGGGGAAAAGGGCATATATGATTTATTTGCCCAACAGAACTTACATTCAGTGAAATGTGATTTGGTGAAATAAGTTTTCAGTGGTTTAAGCTTTCAGTGATTTGTTGAGGATGAATTGAAATTCAGTGAAATGTGTTTTCAGCGAATAAAAGTAGATCTGTTGTGATGCATTCTACTTGGATATGACACTTTCACAGTGTTTTTTGTCTGAATTCCCATGTGTGCTGTGCTCACTTTTAACAATGATTATATTCTTTCATGGACAAACTGTTGATGACCTTTCTTCATGTCTGATTTTTGGTAAGAGTTGTGTAAGTTGTTCTGTGGCATTATTCGTGCACTATTCATGGAACATGTGTTAAGCAGGTAGGGTTCGAATCTGTGCTAATCTCACTTGTGGAATACTGACAGCCGTCACTATCAGATGGTAATAAAGCCATGCAAACATAAAACTGTTATATCCATCTGACAGATTCCATGCCTCAATGGCATTGCATTGGTTGTTGCCTTTCACTCTCTACCTTTTATACATTTTTACTGGGCATTTTACATTCTACTGTATTCATTCTAAATGTACACATCTTTTGTGTATTCACACCTCATCTGAACACTGTTGGGATGTATTTTAGTCATGTCCATGAATTTCCCTTTTCAATGTCAAAGGTAATGATTTTGAAAATAGGTATGCACCCTTTGTTTGCCTGATATCATGTTGTCTAGTTGCCTGAAATGTATTTGGCAGCAACTTCTCTCACGTACTCTGTTGGCATGCCTTAGTAATTTCCTGTGGTTGGGAATATATAATTTACTAAAGTCATAGGTTCAAACACAGGTGCATGAATTTTGCTTGCCCGATAGCAACTATTCCATACCCTAGCAAAGTGTTATTAATGCTCTTTTGCTCGCATTGCCTCTATAGAATGACCTGCTACCCCAATAGTCTCAAAACTGTTGCTGACGTCAGCAAGGATTGAATATCATCCCTAGTTTTGTCTCTTCTACTGGTGACGTGTTTGCTACTGTATCTTATCTTAAAATAATGTACTTCTTTAGAGTTTTATGCCACTGCTGTGATGGCCATTTGGAAGATATGTGTCAACAATGACTATGTAAGAGTAAGTGATCTGTGTAAATCTGCAGGGAGATGTGTTGTGCTCTTGGGGACTTGCAGCATGACTGCTTTACTTCCTACCCTTGTTTAGGCATATGTATGGTAAATTTGTCATATGGTAGTTCTGGTTCATTTCCACTGAGGTCTGTTAATTGCTCTGTTTTATTGTGATCATCCTGTATAGATGAGTAATGTCACTGATTGTGTTCTCATGATCCTTTTAAATATGAAATGTCCAGAGTTTCACATTAACAACAAAACATGGATGTACAGTCATGTGGACTGCAGTGCTGCACTGACCCTATTCAAGACAATCCATCTTCCATTTCTGAATCACCTTTATGGTATATTACAGCTGCACAGTATACACTCTATTGTTGTTAGGTGTGTAGACATTATTGCATCACAATACAGATTTAATGACATATACCACATCTCACTTGTACATAATTGTCACCTGATAGTAGTTTTACAGATTGTCCACTGCATGTATCATAAAATGTTATATATGCTGTTCCTCTTGACATTTGTGGTGTAGTTTGCTCTAAATTTATGATTTGTTCCCACATTATTTGTCCAGTATTCTTACATTGAGCTTCCATTGTCAAAGCAATTCATTTTATTGTTGCTTTGTGTTTCTTTATAGATAGATACAAGGCATGCAAACCAGGAGACTACTGATGAGCCTAACTCAGTTTCTCAGTTGTCCCAGAGCACTGCCTCATTAAAAGATTTGCTGAGAGTAACACAGTAGCCAATTGGATGCTAAGTGAATGTAACCATGGACCACAGGAAGCAGCTTATTAACAACCGCCAGTCTTGCTCTTTTACACCAAATGACAGGCGTACAAGAATGTTACTCTCTACGGTAAATTCCAAGTCACGGTACTCCTCAAAGCATTCGACTAATACAATGTATATAGTAATATGACTGCTACATAGACCACCAAATTACTATGACTTTGTTTCATAGAACTATGACCTTTCCCTTCATGTTTATCTTCGCTCCTCCTAGCTTTACTAATTAACTTCATAAAAACATATATTTTTAAAAGAACATAGATTATTAAATGACAACATTAAGTCTGTAAAAGATTCTTTATCACTAACTCTATATTATATAGGTCTGCTATAAGATGGCATTGTAGTCTGAAAAATGAACATTGGTCCTGTTGATGATACCCTGCTATGATTTTTAAAGGGCAAGGCTAAGATTTTTAAAGCTCGGTGATTGACAGGTATGCTAGTACAACACAATCACAACTAGAGCCTATCATTACTATTCCATATTGCAGCCCTAGACATTATCATTGATATCACCTGATTAATATATCATGAGAGAAATTTTCCGTGACAGTAAATTGTTCATTAGAAAATATCAGAAATGAAAAATGATTCTTGCTTCCATGGCATAGCATTCACGTTAACAATTATTACAGTGTTTCTGCTGTTGGTTGTAACACTTTCCACTTTCTCATTGCCTGAAACTAGAGAGGTGTCACTTTTCTGTGGTGCATTCCTGCAGAAATGTTTAAATTGGAAACTTACAACTGGTGGACTATTACCTGTTCTATTGTTTTTTTTCTTATCAAAATGATAAGAGCAGTTTGCCAAGTACTGTGGTAACTGTCTTTCATAGTGCTGCAGTAAGAGGTGCTGCTACCTGAAATCTCAAATATTAGTCAATCAGTATTGTAGATAATCTGTTCCATTAAATCCATTAAATTAACTATAAGGATCTAATCAAAAAAACATACTTATGATATTTTGTGATTCAAATAGTATACAGTCAGCATGCTTTCTTTGATATAATCTATTCCTGGGAAACATTTCTTTTCAAAGCATTACTTTGCTTTATACTGTTCCAAAATGTATTTCCTGAATACCCCAATGAACCTTTTTTGTGAACCTTTGATTAATGTACAGCCCTTCAAAAGATATTTTCTTGTCACTGGTGCTTTATCACGTTTGTGGTTTTCATTTCATTATTACTTCAAAACACTAGATTTTTTTTATACCAGTTTCTCATTCAGCATTTTAATGTAATTACTGTAAAACTCAGGCCATTCTTTATTGTAACCACCATTTATATATAGTTTTCTGCCAGCTCTGTATATCTTTCTACTTTGTGTAGATTGCTTTGGATGTCTTGTCACATAGCCAGCTTTATTGTTTTATTCAGCTCTTTTCCATATGGAATTATGACAATATCTTTCAATACTTAAATTTACTATGCATTTGTTTGTTTGTTTGTTTACTTTCTTTGTTTCTTAACTAGATACATTTCTGGAACAAAGACTGTTTTCAGCTATGACCCAAATCAAAAGCAGGAATGAAGACACAGCATTTCATAAAACTGATACAGAAAAAAATAACTCCTAGTTAACTTTGATTAGTTCTGACAAACAATATGATATTGATAAGTAAATAGAAAGATAACTGATCTATGTACAGAGGAGGTGCTAGCTAATACAAAATCAATAGAATGCTATGTTGTACTCATTTTATTCATTCAGCTGAATTTATTCCGTTTTCTTGCTAAAAATTGAAGTATTTCATTTATACACACATTTACTTACATACATACATACATACATACATACATACATACACACAAATGTTTCAAGCATGGGCATTAAAGCCCTTCTAGCTTGTCAATATGCCAAAACACTTGTTCCCATAATAAATTTCCAGGCTGTTCTTAAAACTATCTAAACTAGTACTTGCTTTAATGTAAGTTGGTAGTCTGTTCCAAGCGTCAGCTACTCTGTCAGAGAACCAGTTAGTACACTTTTCATTCCTATAGAATCATCTACATAGGTTCTCTGATGACTGTCTAGTACTTTTTGATAACCCCAATCATTCCCAGAGGTAGTTGTCCCTAAATTCCCTATATACCTGAATAAGATCCCCTCTTAAATATCTATAAGAGACACTGTACAAGTTCAGATATTTTAGTCTTTCATAACTTAGATTTTCACATCCATGGATGCCCTTAGTATATTTCCACTGTACTCTTTCCAGTTTATTCATGCTTGTTTTCCTATAGGGTTTCCATATTGTTATTCCATACTCAAGTTTGGGTCTAATGTAACTAACAAACAATGACTTTATTATGTTTGATTTCCCAGACTTTATAAATCTTTTTATACAACCTATAGTTCTATAACTATCATTAGCCAATTGGTTGATATGATTAGAAAAACTCATAGCTGAATCTACCCATGTACCCAAGTCCTTAAATGAGTCTCCAGTTTCAATCACTGTGTGCTGTATTAAATATTCACCTTTCAGTTTATGTCTCCCAAATCTCATATACTTAGTTTTTTATGTATTTATCAACATATTATTCTCCTGTGCCCAAATTAACAATTTAGTCAAATTATTTTGCAGACATGCCTTATCTGTAACACCTGTAATCAGTCTACCCAATTTCAGGTCATCAGCATATAGACTGTAGAACACCTCAGATGAAAGTAAGGTCTTAAGGATACAATCTAAGCAAGTAAGGGCCTAGTACAGAGCCCTGTGGGACACATTGATTGTAACCAAGGATTTCACCTGTCCAGTTGGTGTGTGATACTTGCCATGTCCTATTTGTAAGCCATGCAGCTATCCATCTTATCAACAGTATATCAATACTTAGTTGTACTAATTTATTGATCAGTGTTGCATGATCCTGTCAAATGTTGAAGTTAAATCTATATAGATCAGTAGACTTAAGGGTCTGTATGATTCTGAGTTTGTCCTACTCCCCTTTCCCTTAAAGACAGGTTTAATAAGTGCATGTCTCCAATCTTGAGGAATCTCCCCATATTTATATGACCTAGTGAATAATAGATGTAATGGCAGTGTAAGTTCTTGCTTGAGTGTTCTCAGGTCATTGTTACTTATTCCGTCTCTTCCCTGTGCTTTGTTTGGATCCAGTTTGCACAGTTCTTTTTCAGTATAATCTAATTTGATTCCAATATCTGTGGTTACCTGGATATCACTAGGAGAACTCACCACCCCTTTTGAGGAGCCAAACTGTTTTGCATAAGATTTTGTAAATATATTTATAATCTGTTGTGTCTGTGAAAAAATTTTTAGAATCTGCACACAGTTTATCAATTTGTGTATATTTACTCCTTCCACATCTTATGTATCTATAAAAAGGTTTCTTATTATGCTCAATATCTTTATATAAATGTTCTTCAAGTTTTTCTTGATCTTGTCTAACACTATGCTTAATCTGTTTGTTCAGCTTATTTATTTCAGTTTTCAAAGATGTAGTTCGACCTCTCTTCCATTTCTTATATTTTTTGTCTCTCACCTTAATCAGGTATCTTGTTCTTATGGAAATATACCCCCTGATGTTGGGGGCCTAGATCCTGATGTTAAACATTTTTGTGATTTTTTGCACTCAAACAATTTCTCTTTCAAAACTTTCCACATTTTATCTGCAGTTTTTCCACTGAACACCTCACTCCAGTTAGTTTTATATAGTAACTGTTTTGCTTCCCTATAATCTGTAATTAACCTTCTGTGCATTGGCTTAAATTTCAGTTTGGCAGAATTATCTAGCAACAAACTAACCTTTATGACCCCATGATCACTGCACATCAATGGAGGTAAAACATGATTTGAAGTTAACAGTAATTTCTTTGGAACACAAACAATATCTAGTATATTTCGTCCCCTGGTAGGTTTTTTTACAATCTGAAGCATTTGTTGTTCCTGAATATACTCTGTGAATAATTTATTTACTAACATTGTTGAATCAATATTATTCCAGTCTGTTTCTGGTAAATTTAAGTCCCCAGCTAATATTATTCTTCCCTCCTGTGTTTCATGTAAGAAATGTATGAATTCCTCTAGGTCATCTGCTCTTGACTTTGGAGGTCTGTACACTCAAACAAGTGTTACATGTTCCAGAGTTGTCTTTATTGTCACAGTTACACAGTCTATAGTATTGGTGTTATCATTGAACATGTAATAATCACAAGTCTCATAGCTATCTTTAATCCCTATCATAACCACCACCTCATTTTTTGTTAGAATGTCTGTTACAATAAAAACATTTATCCCCTGACAGAACTGGTTTCCAGTCATTGTTCTTTAACCATGTGTCACAAACTATAATAACATCAATCTTGTGGGAACATAGCAGATTTTTTAATAAAAAAAAACTTTATTCTTAATGCTCGTAGCATTAACAACCATCAGAGCTGCATCAAATGTTGCTATCTGTGAACTGTTACATTTTTGATCTGGCAAAAATCCTGGCTAGTGTTTGTCAAATATTGCAAAATGTCTGCTGCAAAAATTCTCTTCCCTGATCTAGACAAATGCATACCATTCTTTCTGAACACATATTCTATAGGTAGCTCACCCAATTCGTTAATTGCTTGTTGTTTTCCAGTAAAAATATAACATTTCCCTGGATTTAAACTTTCTGTTTTTTGTAATATTTAAGTTTTGATGATTTTATTTGATTTTCTTTGCTGATAACTAAAGCGTTGTGTTACATGGTCATCTGACTTAATTCATTAGTTGCTGTGTTATTTCCATGTGCTTAATCTGATATTTTCCTTCCAGTTTTAGCCAAGTATGTGGGCAGTCTGTGAGATAGAGGTGAAAATTCTGAGACAATAAACTGTTGCTGTTTCTAGAAAGCTCAAAATATAAGCAGGAGCCAAAATTTGTTTAAATGTTGTTTTATCATTGATTTGTTTAAATTCTTAGCTCAACTATATTGTGCATTTGGCTCATTTTGTGTCTTTGCTACAAGAGCCAGAGGGCTGATAGCAGATCATGCATAGAAAACAGGCTTAAAGCAATGTCTGGACCTCATTTTAAGATGGAAACCAAAAAAGTACTTTAATTATTTTATTTCTTCTGCACTTATTGATGCCTGTTGATTTCTTTAGTTTTCTAGAAGTATTTAAACAAGTCTTGCAAATTTTATTTCATTTTCCCTAATGGAAATTGAAATATTGTGTTTGCAGTTACCTGACTGAATCCATTAATTGCTGTGTTGTTTCCCTCTGCTTAATCTATTTATTTTTTCTTCACTTATAACTATTTATAACTTAATTATTGTTACAGCAAAGTTTTAGCAAAGTGTATGGTCTGTCTGAGAGATAGTAGTGAATATTCTTTGAAGATAATAGTGTGTGGTGTGGAAGAACTACTGTGGCAGGGCTAGCCACCCAGTGGTATAAACCCTGGCCCTACATGATTATAACTGTTGAAGTGACACCCTGACTCCTTCTGCAAAAATGGGAAAAAGGGGTTGTGGATGGATGAGTGGACTCTTTGGACATGATAAGTTGCTGTTGTTTGAAGAAAGCTAGCATTATTGGCTAGAGTGAAATTATTTTTAAAATCTGTTTTTTTGATTGGTTTGTTTAAATTCTTAACCCAGCTGTATTGTACTAAATTGCAGTGCTTGCAGTATAATGCAAACCTGCACTATGTATACACTGTTACTTTGACTGAAGTTTTACTCCCAGCAAGTATAGTCAGAGCCTTCCCACCATCAGGTTCTGCTAATGGTGCTACCTCTTTATTTTGGACCACAGTAAGTTGATGTAAGCAGTTTCTACCTTAGTACAGCACCTCCAATAGCTAACTCTAATACTACAGGTGTTTTTATTTTGGAACTCACCAATATATAATTATCTCTCCTCATAAAAACATCAATGAAAAGAAGCATTTAATAGTTTGTGCTTGTGAAGGTTTATTACAAAAAGAAAAAAAAATCCATTAAACCAAATACCATGCAAATTTGTCTCATATCCCTAAGTTTCTTCACTCTTAAACTAAATGGAAGTTTAGCCATATTGTCTTCCCTCATTTGCCAGCCTCGTAACACTTGGTACACTCATGTGGTGTAGCAATGAGCAATGAACAATAAACTTCTACTTACCCCATCACAAGTTACCCATAAGAGATGTCAATAGTTAATGAAGATGGAGGCATCACTCTAAAAAAACAAACACATTCTGTGTACAATGCATATGTCCACAGCACTCCACATAAATAAATGGAAAACTATCAGATGCTGAGACAGTAAAAAAGTCACTGCTTAAGTCCCAAAGGTCAAATAAGACAAGGTCTTGGCAGAAAATAAAAAACACAACTCATTCTGCCAAATCCATAGATGAGAGTCATCAAGGAAAAAATAGCCCCAAATCAAGTACACTTAACCCTCCACTAGTAAAATTATACTGATAACTCCAAAGTAGAACACAGAGTCTACTCTCGCAAGGCTGGAAATAGGGTGATGGTGTGTTCTCTTTCAGGTGCCAAAATCTCTGACATGTCTAGTATCCTCAAGACCTTCAAGATAAAGAATTGTGACTACAACATGGTGATGGTCCATGTAAGTGCATATGACCTGACACACTAAACCCTAATGGATATGCAGACAGACAGGCAGACATTTTCAAGCTTTCCATGTACTTCCAAATGCAGGAAAGACTCTGGTGCTGAGCAGAATCATCAGTTTTCCAACAATGATGTTAAGGCAGAAAGAAAAGATGATCGATTTCAAATTGGCAGAGTAAATTGTGTCATCAGAGGGGGATCCAGTACATATCAGCATGGGATGAACAGCTGCACAGCCCTCATTGCTTTGCAAAGGGAGGCTTGCATCTCTCATTCCAGGATTTTTGAATACTTGATAAGCTTTTGCTGCCCCCAGATTGCCATTTTATAGCTGAATCTAATTAATGGGTCTTCCAGCCTAAAACATAGCAATCAAAGCACTGGACAATATTAGTTTGGCACTACTCAATGCTAGAAGTGTAAATAACAAATTGCCTAACCAGGAAGTCCACCTGAATTTGTAACACATTCATGTTTGCATTACTAATGCACCTTCTATATGCCAGGGTTTTGCACTTGCCATGCTTTTAAACCTGATGTGAACTGTGGTGGAGTTTCCAGATTTGTTAAAGATCACATTAATTCAAGGCAGATTCCCAGAGACCCGCCAACTGAACTTAAAATTCAGCTCACTCTAAATAAAATCAGCTATCAAATTATAACATGTTACAGGACTCATGTGATGACCCCCCCCAAAAAACATGTCTACTTCTGAAATGAATTGGAAGAACTTCCAGTACACAATAATTCCATTCCACGTGCCAGTATTATCAGCAAAATAAACATGCTCTGATTTCATTCTTATGCAGTTAGATGGATAGCTAATTGGCTGATGGATAAGTTCCACAGTGTGAGGATGCCAGGTGTCTCCTCAGAGAGCATGAAAGTTACCTGTGGGGTACCAAAAGCATCTGTGATGGGACCTGTACTATTCAGCATACACTCCTCTTATCTCTAAATCAAAAACAGGGAACTTTTGTTAACCGGGTTTGCATATGATTGGTAAATGTGTATCATGCTTAAATCTCCTTCTGATATGCTGTAGCTATAAAGGAAACTTGCATGTACATAACTGGTGGTCTGAAAATGGCTAAAACTAAGTGCTAAAAAGTGCAATTATGTTGCATTTGGCAAACAACATCTCCACCTAACTTATACCACAGAAAACACCTCAGTCCAAAATGAAGATTGCATGAGAGAACTTGTAGCACAGACAGAAAACTCCCTCTCCCTTTATCATCATGTTGCAACAGTGGTCAGAAAATCCTTCTATCTGGCATAGCTGATCACAAGGGGTATTTCCCCAAGATCCAAAGAAGTTCTTAACCCTCTGTATTCTGCACTGATCAGTCCTTTCATCAAATACTATGATCCCTTCTAGTTATATCTTAATAAATATATCAAGCAGTTGGAGAGCTCTCAAAAGAGTCCTGACTAAAAAGATCATGGGCCTAAAGGACTTCAGCTACCAAGAGAGGCTGGAGGTCTTCTCCTTGTATTCAGTGTCTGGGCCATTAGAGATCTGGCAGTCGAATATCTCTTATTTCTTCTTCAATCAAACAGTCCTTGCAATCACAAAAATGAGAATTGAACCAGTTTCAGCAAATAAAAACAAATCACAGATTTGTCACACAACAACTTCCCCATCTCTGGAATGTATGTATTTTCCAGACCAAGCAATGCTTTAACAAGGAATTAGACAAATGGATGGGTATTCATAAATTCGCCCATGGCATGACTGCACTATCATTCATTGAAAAAGAAGGTAAGGTTTAAGAATGGCTACTGGAAGGTCATAAATAGCCAGTTGACCCAGCACCCTTGTACAACTTATGATTCTGTGATTCTATGTACCAATTTCAATGAAGGGAATACATTCATTCCCATAAATTGAGCAGAAGGTTTTTAAAAGAGCATTATGTCAGAGCAGAAAAGATAAGAAGCCAGCTTGATTGGGCTGCAAACTATTATCAATAAAACTCTGTCATTTGTACACAGGCAATAAATGCTCCAATAATTTTTCTCAGTTCCCACATTTTGTGGAAGCTCACTTTATGTGGTTGTTGTGATTTTCCTAAATTTGTTCTCACTTGCCACTGTGCCAACTTTGGTCTTGTATCTGGGCTATTCAAATATGATGAAGTGATTCAGCATGTGATGTAACATCAGCTATTATCATCACTGCATTCTAAATGCAGGAGCATGATGGTAGTTAAAGCTAGATCTATGTGGTACTGACCATAACAGGAATGCACCTTGCTTCCTTCAGGAAACACAATGCTATTCACATAGTTCAGATGGAGATACAAATGCACATATCTTTCTATAGGTTCATAGGTTCATAAGAGGTTACTAAGCTAACTGCTGCCCCAGAGTCCTTACAAGCCTAGCCATATTAATCCTCAGTTACCCCAATTGGTTAGATGGGTGACATTCATAGATTGAGTCTATGATCAACAGTGACTACCCCAGTCTATTAAGGACATGGCCTCCACCCTGAGGAGAATTTGCCATCACCCATCCATTTGTTTACATTGCGCTTAAATACGGTCAGAGAGGAGCTCTTTTTCACATGAATTGAAAGTTTATTGCAGAGGAGTGGCACCCTTTGGGAGATATCTCTGTCTCTCCAGCATGGTCTGTTTATGTCATAGGCTAAGTTAAAATCCCTGGAGCGAGTTACTCTTGTGCCATTTGACTTACGGATGAACAGTATTTCTATTATGGCAGCATCGGAGACTGCACTGTAGGCCAGGCACAAGTAGCCTGTCAACAAACTATAAGATACAGAGTACAGTGACAGGGCTTTCAGTCTGTCTCTGTAGGTCATAGTTTGGAGGCCCTGTATTTTCTTGGTGAGAAACCTCTGGTGTCTCCGGAGGCACCAGAAGCTGTTGAAGACTGGGGGGGGGGGGTGGAGGGTGAGAGGGGCACTTAGTGATCTAAAAAGGGCAATTTTTTTAAAACTATTTACTACCACAACATAGGTTCCCTTGCAGGACATTTTAAACTTAGCCAATTTCCCTTTTTGTGCTTGAATTAACATTTCCTGATTGGTTTTACTTATCCCATGGTTGATAATTGTATATTAGCCCTAGCAAGAATAACTGTGATCATACTATAGATAATTTGAGGGGACCCATGTAAGGGATGCAGCATTTAGGAACAGCCTCTATCCATTAGTGGCATGAGGGGCAGTCCTGGAGTACATTTTCTATTACCCATCTTTAGATCCAAGTTGTGCATTTGAATATGGACAGGGATGAGCTTTGTTTTTACTTGAATAGATAGTCTGCTCTGGAACAGTGGTAGGCTCTATGATATACATCCATCTCTCCACAACATTCAGTTTAGATACCTGGACTGAGTATTTTTGATGCCATTTGACTTGCTGATGTTCAGTAGGTCCAGCTGTATTAGGTCGTAGGATGCCTTGTATGCCAGATAGGTCACCTCTAAGTACTCTGTAGGATACTGAGTATAGGGATAAATGTTTGAGGTGGTCCATGCAAGATCTATTGTTTAGGACTTGTATCCTTTGAGTAAGCTATCTCTGTGGGTATTCCAACTGTTGCATGGGTCTGGACAGATACATGCCAAAGTGGGCATTATAGGAAATGATTGACCTAATGAGGGCTTTGTAAAGGGGGCCAATAACATTTCTAGATCTAGTCAAAATCAATTTGTTTATAAGCTGTGCAATATAGAAAGACTTTCTTCTGACTCTGGGCACATGATGGTCAAAAGTTATGTCACTGTACACACAAGTTCCCATATGCTAAACAAGTGGGTCATTTCTCAGGGGGGCATTGTCAATTTGCCAGTTCCCTCGAGTAGATGACTTCCCAAATGATACGATAATGTATTTCTTGGAGTTTAGGTTCAATTCATGATTCTGGCACCAGTTATTGTTTGGGACAAACCTTCCTGCATGATGGCTAAGTCATTTGGGGATTCAATAACTGCCCCTTGCTTGCAGTCATCTCAAACTTAGTCAGCCAAAGCCCATTAGTATTTCCTTCTATTTTTGAGATGTATATGCCAAACAGAAAAAGCCTCAGCACTGAACCCTGGGGGACTCCATTGGTGACTGGTCTCTTCCCCTATTTTGATCTCCTGCATCCTGTGAGCAAATATACATGTATGCATTCTTTGATTCACCTTCCTAATTGTATTAACCTGATTGTATTAAATTATATTCCTTGTATAATACAGCAGCACTTGTTATAATGTGTTTTAAATTTGTAGTTTGGAATAGTCTTCTAGTAAGCAATGAAACAAAATGTATGTCTTCTAGTAAGCAATGAAACAAAATGTATGAACCAATAATGAAAAAAACTACCCATTTCAGAAAATTTCAGCCATAAAAGGCCACTCAAACTTCTGTCATTACAATCCATCAGTATTAGTAAATATGCAAAATCTCTGCAGAAGTAAATCATCTAAATAATTCCACATTAAAGGGATCTTTAACTAATGAAGAGGTTGCTGCTAGCAAAGAACGTTATATTTCATTGTTTCATCTACAAATAAAGTGCCTGTTGCCCTTGAAGAATAAATTGCTTATGCTACATTAAAAAAATGCTAAGCTAGTAATTTTGCAATGGGGAATGGATGGCAAACTGATAACAGAAACATAGTTACTAGGTAACTCCTCCAAAGAAGGGCATTCATAGGGCTGCAGCATCCACTCCCTTTAAAGTACAACACAGTGCAGTATCAGCGATCCATCTGCATACTGTGGGAGTAGAACCCACAGCCTCCTGCATCAAAAGCAAATATTTTACCTGTTGGGCTACTAACAATGCAAACCACTTGACATAAGTAGCACTAAACATCTCCTCCCCTGAAGCTCTCAGATCTTTGTAAAATCCACTTGACACTCAACTAAATCTCTGAACTTCGCAGCACAAGAAATCTGGTAAAAGCAAAAATTTATTGGGGGGTGCAAATGCCCAAAACCAGAAACACATTCTAAATATTGCTTGTATAATCTCAGAAAGTTGCTAAAATAAAGCATTTTATGTTACCGTGTGTTTCCTGAAAGATAGGAAGACTGAAACTTAAAGGGCTATCATTATTTAGTGAATTCAATTCGCACTGATTTGCCAGAAAACCACAAATTTTAAGAGGAACAGACCAAAAGTATGAGCCAGATATTCTGTGAAAATCTGGACAGTTGAGAGCTATGGACTCAACTCCCTGAATCACAAGTGGTGGTATGTGTAGAGAATTCAGGCTCTTGTTTAAGCCTGAGTAACACTAACCACTAGGTATACCTAACTAGGGCATTTTACACACACAAACACACACATACACACACACACACACACACACACACACACACACACACACACACACACACACACACACACACACATAGGGGCAGCATAACTCCTGCAAATAAAAGAACAAAACTGTCTTACCGGCATGACTCTGGCACCACCAAAAAGAACAGCAGCAGCATAACTCCTGTAACACAAAGCAGTAAGAGAACTAAAACAGCTAGTTTAGTTGGTGTAACTTCCGCACACGACTCCACGTTAGCATGAAAACTCCACTTCATTCATTTTTTCCAACAGGTATTGCAACTGTAAAAGTGTGGGGGGGGGCTCCCCCTCCCTCTGGCTCTATGGTTCCAGCACCCATGGGGGTGTCTCCAGCTGCTGCAGGTGTCTGGTGAGGTGCATTCAAAAGGAAGAAGTGTACTCTATTAAAGGACCTTAAAATGATTCAATAAACAAACAACAAAAGACCGAAACTGCTGAAAAAGCGGACTGCACACAATAGGAGAGCTGGTAAACACAGCTTTAATATTCCAAAAACCGATACAAATGATATTAAAATCCAGGTAATAGTAAGCGCTTTCGGCAAGTTAGAGTAACCCGCCTTCATCAGACAAACCACGAGATTGCAAGAAATGTCTTATACTATACAATTAAAAACAATAGACCTATCATGTTAAAGCGCATTGCTGAATGAGAAAAAGGCTCCATAACAACCTTAAAAGGGCATGATTTCAAGACATAAGATAAAAACGAATAAGTCATCGTTAATGAATGCTAGTAGATAGTGCAATAAATATATACAAAAACAACTGTGTGTCGGTTGAATAAATACGTTTCAACCTACTATTTAAAAATCTCATATTGCACTACACCATATAAAAAGTGCGTGTAACTACCAAGTGCCAATACAATACTCAAACTAAGTGAAGCTTACAGGTTTTGATGCCGAACCAAAATCACCCCTGATACGATGTATAAACTGAGATGTGTTAGCTTTAATAAGTAACTTGAATCACAAATACATTTTGCTTGAGTTATGAATAACAAATATGCACGTCAAAATAGATAAATGCCTTTGTCAGAACAAACTTGAACTTTTAAGGTACGGCACAACTAGGAAAAACATGTTGGAGAGGCTAAAAAACAAACAGCCCCAACCATAATTTTGCAGCAATTATATTGCATAACTGACCTGCGCAAACCATCTGTACACAGGTGCAAATATAAAAAAGAACTAAATAATACTGAAATAAGAAAATTCTTATACACAATGGTCCAACCAACCTGTTTGAAACCTATTATATATGCCAATAATTGGCGGTAATAGAAATATCTGTAAAGATGGCCAAATACGCTAAATCCTTAATCATAACAGATTTGATTATGAGTCATTACCACTATTTGGCACTTAAAATGGTAAGGATCTTAGACTCAATGTTCAGGCCTACTTGTTTAAAACTTATTACATATAAACAATTACTGATAATAATAAAATATCCATGAGAACCAAATAAACTAACTCCTTACCCATAGTGAATTTGGTTGAAAAATCACGAACAATTAGGAGAACATAAATGTACATATACATATTGAATCAATTAGATGTAATCAGAGTTACTGCAAAAATAACTAAATTACAATAGTAGATTATGATATCTACCTATTGTGAGATAGCCACTTTAAAACACATTTAATTGATAATCCCTCATTAATACCAGGAAATATGTGAGCCCTAGTCCTAATCTGTCATAACAATTCGTCAATTTCCAAAAGAATTTGCCATGGCCCACCCCTTAAATCCATTTCTCTTTGTTGTAATACAAGAAATTGGAATGCGTGGCCTGTAAACTCTAGGCAGTGTCTAGCTAGAGCATTGTTGACATCTTCTTTGATAATTGCGTACTGGTGTTCGTAAATTCTGTTTTTTAGCTTTCTCTCGGTTTTACCGATATAAAAAGCATTGCAAAAATTGCAGAGTGCTACATATATGACAGCCTTGGACTCACAACTGTGATGTCCATTACACCTGTACTCCTTGCCATTGATGTTGAATTTATTCGCTACTCTAATGTGTTTACATTGAGAGCATGCTCCACATCTAAACATACCATTAGGTCTGTTAGACCTAGGGGGTGGTCTTCTTTCTAGAATGCTCTTCATATTTTCCCCCCTCCTGTATGTAATTTTTGGGTAATCACCCAAAAGAATACAGAGGAACCTGTCCCTCTTAATGATTTCCCAATTTTTGTTGATAACTTCTTTGATTTTTGAGGAGTCAAGGGAATAAGTGTGTAAAAAACTGATATTAAACCTACTAGTGTCAGTATTATAAATAGGACTACTGCTGATTTGGGGTGATGTAAGGTCATTATAGGGCTTCAAGTTGTCATTCGAATGGCCCGAAAGTAAAGGAAAGAAGTGGCCTGACTCACGTTTATTAGTAACCTCTACTAGCACGTTAGAAACTAAGGGCTGTGGATATCCTCTTGCAAGAAACATATCAGTAAGGTTATTACATTCAGCAATAAAGTCATCTGGATCAGTTACCATGCGGGCTGCTCTGACAATCTGCCCTTTGATGACAGATTTCTTTTGGTGATAAGGGTGATTGCTTGAGAAATGTAAAAAAGCGTTGGAGTATGTTGGTTTCCTGAATATTCTACTTTTGAGTCTTTGATTGACTCTATCCTTGATTAGCAGAATATCTAGATAGTTGATCTGTGAATCATCTATTTTGTATGTAAATTCTAGAAAGTCTGTTAATTTTGTGATTTTATCAATAAATGTCGGGATCAACTCTCTTTCACCCTTCCAAATGCAGAAAATGTCATCCTGGTAACGAGTATACCAGGTGACATGTTGGGAAAAAAGCTCGTCTTTAAATAAATAGCTGGACTCCCAATGAGCAAGCACACCATTAGCAAAAGACCCGCCACAGGGTGAACCCATGGTAACGCCCAAAGTTTGTAAATAAAACATCCCTTCGAACATGAAAAAGTTGTTAGATAACACAATTTCTAATAGGGTCTCAATCAAGTTCATGGTGTCATGTTCAACATTTTTTGCCAACATAAACTCCCTCACCCAGGCTAGGCCAATGTTTTGGGGAATGACAGTATATAGATCCTTAATATCAACAGTGAGAAACAACATGTTGTCATTATATGTAAGCATGTTGATATTTTTAAGGAAAGACCATGAATCCTTACAAATATGGGATTCAGTGTTGATCAAAGATTTCAAAATGCTGTCAACATATTTTGCACATGCCTGGGTGATGGACCCTCTTCCATCTATAATAGGTCTAAATGGAGGCGAAACCAGTCTTTTATGTAATTTCGGTGTTCCAAAGAATGCTGGAATTCTTGGGGCCAGCATGGTCAAATAGTTAAAGGTGTCTGTGTTAATATAGCCCTCCAAAAACAGATCGTTAAGCATATTGTTGATTTTCCTATAAGCCCCGTTTATCTCGTTCAGAGATGATATTTTATAGGCAGGCGAGTCAAGATGTTGAGCCAAGTATTCCACGTATTTGTAATGATCCATAAAAACTAACCCCCCACCTTTATCTGGTTTCATGGCTCTAATGTGGCAATCCTTTATTAACTGGATTAAATCCTTCTCCAAAGGAGCAATATTAGAGGGATTTTTCTGTTTGTTATACATAATTTGGTTCTTAATAGCCCACATATCCATCTCACACATTTTTTCAAAAGTTTGCAAGGTGGAATGTAAAGGGGGGGTTATAGGAACTGGCTACCCTAAGTAGACTGATTGCAGATGAATCATTACCCATAAGACAGTTTAAATTAAGTTTACGTGTGAATACTTTCAAATCAATGATTAACCTGCCTATGTCCATGGTACGCCCTGGCACAAAAGAAAAATCTTTGGCTAAAAAATCAATTATGTCCTGTGTAATAACCAGAGAAGTGTAATTATACACAGTAAAGTCACCATTGGAACTTTTGTGAAGTTTCAGATAAACGCCAATGTTCATTACTTCAATCACCTCCTGCGACCTCGTCTCCTGTTCCTCGAGTTGTTCTGAGGTTGAGCTCGTGGGCGATTGTTGCCCCTGTGATTGTTCACCAGTTGAAAATCCTGATTGTCATAGTTATTCTGAATGACAGGATGTTCATTTGATGCAAGAGGCAACTCGCCCTCCACAATTGGGGAGTTAGTGCTAATATTGTTATTAACATTGAGTCTAGGACTCCTTCTAACAACTGGTCTACCATTGCTGCTGTTGTTATTGGTATTTTCTGTGTTAGTCTGGAAAGGTTGAACATAAATGGGGTCGGTTGCTGCACTGGCAACTGGATTATTTATTGGACTCTGTGCTAGTCTAGGATAAGCACATTTGTTTGCATAGTCCTTGATATCCCTTGCCAATTTCTTTTTCTTATTAGAAATCAGCTTATCCATGGTGGCATTAATACTGGCAAAGATCCTACAATATTCATATTTGTATCTAGGAAACTCACCATCTGATTTAATGTCCATTTCCAGTGCTTCAAGTTCTGATTTTAATTTACAAATGTCAGTGTTGTAAAATGCAATAAGAGATTGCAGAAACTCGAACCCTTGTCTATCAAAGAGCTCGATCAGTTCTTGATAGAAGGGAGAAACTTCGGTTAAACCAGCCGGAAAACGCCATTGGTGTAGACCTTTAGGGATGACTTTATTTTTGATACATTCCTGCAAATATGAGGTCTCCAGTTGTAATTTCTTACATTTAAACAATTTCGTGTCAAGGAGATCGATTTTAGTTTCCAAATTCTGATACTCAACAACAGGAAACTCTACATTATTGTCATCCGTGTTATTGCTAGGTGTATAAAAACTGTTATTGTCCAAAAAGTTATTTATTATGGGTATAGCATCAGTATGGCGGTTGCCAGTCTCATACCTTCTGGTTTGTGCTAATGTTATCGCTGGATCCCTTATTGATTGACTAGTAGAAGGTAAAGGGAGCTGCTGTAAGCCCACAGTCGCCACGACACGGCCGCTTGCCTCAGGGGGAGGCATACAGTTCAACGCGGCCCCGGGCAAACCCTGTCCGTTAGGAATTGTTCCTCCACTAGAATCGATGACGGATGAACTACTGTCATTATGCCGTACCCCAGCCGATACAGCCGGATTTGAAAAGGCGTCCACCTTTTGTGTAAGTGCATCCACTCTATGAAGTAATGCCTCAATAAGTAGCGTGAGGTTGTTTGGTTGCGAATCGTTATTAATATTGCCCAAATCTCGTGGTGTAAAAAGTGGAGGTGAACCAGCCTCTCCAGTGTCATCCGCCATGAAAAAACAAATCCAATAAACAAACAACAAAAGACCGAAACTGCTGAAAAAGCGGACTGCACACAATAGGAGGGCTGGTAAACACAGCTTTAATATTCCAAAAACCGATACAAATGATATTAAAATCCAGGTAATAGTAAGCGCTTTCGGCAAGTTAGAGTAACCCGCCTTCATCAGACAAACCACGAGATTGCAAGAAATGTCTTATACTATACAATTAAAAACAATAGACCTATCATGTTAAAGTGCATTGCTGAATGAGAAAAAGGCTCCATAACAACCTTAAAAGGGCATGATTTCAAGACATAAGATAAAAACGAATAAGTCATCGTTAATGAATGCTAGTAGATAGTGCAATAAATATATACAAAAACAACTGTGTGTCGGTTGAATAAATACGTTTCAACCTACTATTTAAAAATCTCATATTGCACTACACCATATAAAAAGTGCGTGTAACTACCAAGTGCCAATACAATACTCAAACTAAGTGAAGCTTACAGGTTTTGATGCCGAACCAAAATCACCCCTGATACGATGTATAAACTGAGATGTGTTAGCTTCAATAAGTAACTTGAATCACAAATACATTTTGCTTGAGTTATGAATAACAAATATGCACGTCAAAATAGATAAATGCCTTTGTCAGAACAAACTTGAACTTTTAAGGTACGGCACAACTAGGAAAAACATGTTGGAGAGGCTAAAAAACAAACAGCCCCAACCATAATTTTGCAGCAATTATATTGCATAACTGACCTGCGCAAACCGTCTGTACACAGGTGCAAATATAAAAAAGAACTAAATAATACTGAAATAAGAAAATTCTTATACACAATGGTCCAACCAACCTGTTTGAAACCTATTATACATGCCAATAATTGGCGGTAATAGAAATATCTGTAAAGATGGCCAAATACGCTAAATCCTTAATCATAACAGATTTGATTATGAGTCATTACCACTATTTGGCACTTAAAAACATCACCCCAAACCTGCAGTAGTTCTATTTATAATACTGATACTAGTAAGTTTAATATCAGTTTTTTACACACCTATTCCCTTGACTCCTTAAAAATCAAAGAAGTTATCAACAAAAATTGGGAAATCATTAAGCAGGACAGGTCCCTCTGTATTCTTTTGGGTGATTACCCAAAAATTACATACAGGAGGGGGGAAAATATGAAGAGCATTCTAGAAAGAAGACCACCCCCTAGGTCTAACAGACCTAATGGTATGTTTAGATGTGGAGCATGCTCTCAATGTAAACACATTAGAGTAGCGAATAAATTCAACATCAATGGCAAGGAGTACAGGTGTAATGGACATCACAGTTGTGAGTCCAAGGCTGTCATATATGTAGCACTCTGCAATTTTTGCAATGCTTTTTATATCGGTAAAACCGAGAGAAAGCTAAAAAACAGAATTTACGAACACCAGTACGCAATTATCAAAGAAGATGTCAACAATGCTCTAGCTAGACACTGCCTAGAGTTTACAGGCCACGCATTCCAATTTCTTGTATTACAACAAAGAGAAATGGATTTAAGAGGTGGGCCATGGCAAATTCGTTTGGAAATTGACGAATTGTTATGGCAGATTAGGACTAGGGCTCACATATTTCCTGGTATTAATGAGGGATTATCAATTAAATGTGTTTTAAAGTGGCTATCTCACAATAGGTAGATATCATAATCTACTATCGTAATTTAGTTATTTTTGCAGTAACTCTGATTACATCTAATTGATTCAATATGTATATGTACATTTATGTTCTCCTAATTGTTCGTGATTTTTCAACCAAATTCACTATGGGTAAGGAGTTAGTTTATTTGGTTCTCATGGATATTTTATTATTATCAATAATTGTTTATATGTAATAAGTTTTAAACAAGTAGGCCTGAACATTGAGTCTAAGATCCTTACCATTTTAAGTGCCAAATAGTGGTAATGACTCATAATCAAATCTGTTATGATTAAGGATTTAGCGTATTTGGCCATCTTTACAGATATTTCTATTACCGCCAATTATTGGCATATATAATAGGTTTCAAACAGGTTGGTTGGACCATTGTGTATAAGAATTTTCTTATTTCAGTATTATTTAGTTCTTTTTTATATTTGCACCTGTGTACAGACGGTTTGCGCAGGTCAGTTATGCAATATAATTGCTGCAAAATTATGGTTGGGGCTGTTTGTTTTTTACCCTCTCCAACATGTTTTTCCTAGTTGTGCCGTACCTTAAAAGTTCAAGTTTGTTCTGACAAAGGCATTTATCTATTTTGACGTGCATATTTGTTATTCATAACTCAAGCAAAATGTATTTGTGATTCAAGTTATTTTTTGAAGCTAACAAATCTCAGTTTATACATCGTATCAGGGGTGATTTTGGTTCGGCATCAAAACCTGTAAGCTTCACTTAGTTTGAGTATTGTATTGGCACTTGGTAGTTACACGCACTTTTTATATGGTGTAGAGCAATATGAGATTTTTAAATAGTAGGTTGAAACGTATTTATTCAACCGACACACAGTTGTTTTTGTATATATTTATTGCACTATCTACTAGCATTCATTAACGATGACTTATTCGTTTTTATCTTATGTCTTGAAATCATGCCCTTTTAAGGTTGTTATGGAGCCTTTTTCTCATTCAGCAATGCACTTTAACATGATAGGTCTATTGTTTTTAATTGTATAGTATAAGACATTTCTTGCAATCTCGTGGTTTGTCTGATGAAGGCGGGTTACTCTAACTTGCCGAAAGCGCTTACTATTACCTGGATTTTAATATCATTTGTATCGGTTTTTGGAATATTAAAGCTGTGTTTACCAGCTCTCCTATTGTGTGCAGTCCGCTTTTTCAGCACCTTAAAATGATTAAAAACACAGAAAAATAAAAAAAATTAAAGTACCTCCGGAAACTGTAGCACCACACTTTATTAAATAATAAAACAACTTAAGTGCTTTCATCCTAAGTACAATGCACTTCTTCAGAATGTGTGGTACTCTATTAAAGGTCTGATAAGGGTTGCGCAGAGCGTAATTAAAACATCCTTAGACCTGCATGTGATGCCCTTACTTATGAGGTGCACAATGTAGAAGACTTTCCTCACCGCTGTGGAAACTTTGTGGTTGAAGTTCAGAGATATCAACCTGAGTTCACAAATCTCACACCATTGGGTGTGAACTTAGGGGGGTACCGTCGATATTGTAATTAGCAGGGATTTCTGCTTTTCCAATGGGGACAATAATGCACTTTTTTTGCATTTAGTTTTAGTCTGTGGCTATTGCACCAATCATTTATCTGCATTGATGGGGGACTCAATGATTGTACCCAGTTTACAATCATCAGTGAACCTGGTAAACCAAAGGCTGTCTACTTTAGCCTGGAATTCAAAAAATAGATTCCAAACAGTAAAGAGCCCAGCACAGATCCATAATGTATGCCACTGGTGACTGGTATACCATAGAGGTGGAGTCACTATCTTTGACAGTATGTGTTCTGTCGGTGAGCCAATTGGCTATCCATCTAGTGATGTAAAGATTAACCCCCAGCTGGTAGAGTCTCTCAATAATACCTGAGTGAGGGATTGTGTCAAAAGCCCTGGCTAGGTCAAGGTAGGTGGTAGGCACTGTCTTTCCTTCATCCAGGGCTTTGGTGACTTTTTTGAAGAAGTCTACTAGGTTTGACTAGCATGATCTAACCTTAATGAAGCCAAACTGAGTTGGGTCTAGAGTTTGAAGGTTGCATATGTCCTTGTTGATAAGGTCCATGATGTTTCTTTCCATGACCTTACAGATAAGGCTGGTTAGACGTATGGGTCTATAGTTGCCAGGGTTGGTTGATGTTCTTTCTTTTTTGCAAGGGGATTACTGTTGCTGTTCTCCACTCTGCGGGAACAAAGCCAGTTCTCAGGCTGTGGTTAAAGAGGGCACCAAGTGGGTCCACTAGGTCATATTTTACATTGCTTAATATGTAACCTTAGATATTATCTGGTCCCAATGAGGCCATGTTTTTGGCCTTGGGGTGCACAGATATGGCCTGATCTTTAGAGATAATAGGCAGAGGAGTGGTGCAAGATATGCTTTGGGGTATGGCTGGTGGGGAAAGGAGAGTGAAGTTTTTGCTAAATATGTCAGCTAGCTGGTTGGCAATTTCCTCTGGTGTAGTATGAGTGTTGCCATCTACTGCCAGTCTGGCACATAGCTGGGCATTCCATTTTAGATTTTGGACATAGTTAAAGAATGCCTTATGATTATCCTTGGCTAGGGATGCTATTTTAGCTTCATAGATCGCTTTAGAGGACTTTATAAAATTTTTTATTTGCTTGTTGAAGCTGTGGAGGGAGCTCTTCCTTTACTGAGTCAGTTCTCTCTTGTTCTTAGATGTCAGTTTCTTCCTCTGGTTATATAACCTGTTTTTGGTGCACCAGGGTTGCTCTTTCTTCGGGAAGACCTGGTTTTAATCTAGTCACATACTCTTGAGTCTATAGATTTGCTTAAGTGTTTCTACACTGCGTTTGTGTACACCTCTGCACAGGAGTCAGTGTTGTCTGTGATTGCAGGGGGTACAACACTTTTTATACAGTCATTTAGTAGGCTGAGTTTGCTTTGGAAAAGTTTTTTAGTGTTTTTGCTCCTGTGGTGGTGACAGGTTCAATAGTTACTTTGAATTAGACTGAGTTATGGTCCAACCTATCCATGGAGGACATCACAGAAGCGGGGAGTGCAGTGATTCTCATGTTGGTGAGTACTCTATCTAGGACATTTGAGCCCCTTGTAGGGCTGCAGACTATCTGTTCCAGACCATTTGTGTTGACAAACTCTAGAAAACTCTGAGCAAGCATGTTTGTGCACATGTATTTCACCAAGTTGATGGAAGGATAGTTGAAATCTCCAATGACCAAGGTATTTGGGTGTATAGTGAGTGACTCCAGTAAGTGGTGTGGTTTTCTTGGTTCCTGTTGGGGGACCGATAGCTAGAAATGATGTTGTAGGGTATTTCACCTGTAATTAATTGGACATGGAGTAGTTGGAGAGAGTCATACTGTTTGAACAGTCTTGATGTGTACTTGGCTTTAAGAATAAGGTAAACACCTTAACCTTTGGTTCTTTCATACTCATTTTGAGGTCTGAATGTGTGGAAAGCATTGTAGCCTTGCAAAGCTAGGGTGCTTTCTGTGGCTCTGAACCATATATCAGTAACTGTACAGACGTCAGCATCTTCTAAGGTGAAGGGTGCTTACAGGGAGTGCAGTTTCCTGTTTAGATTCCTAGCATTAAGCAGTTGAACCTTGAGTATAGCTGTGGTTTGAAAAATATCTGCTTTATGTTTTATGCTTTAACTTAAGTATAAAAACAAGCAGTATGTACTCTAGTCTCAGTATAAGTAAATTTCTAATGATTGCCCTTCTGGATTCAAAACTGAATAGAGTAATGCATCAGTAATTTAATTTAAGTTGCTTCTGGAAACTAATAGTGCATTTTTTAACATGAATAGGAAAAAATGAAGAGCTGGGTTTAGCAATACTCAAAACTATTCTAGACTTGTTAGCCATGAGTATGGGATTGTTCAGATGATCATCTTCAGTTCACTTGCTTCATTTTTTTATTTTGTATATGAGTAATTGTCATGGCTTAATAATTTCTTTAGAGGTTCTCTGCATTTGGAGGAGGTTTTTCTACCTTTGAGCACTATCAGGTTACCTGAATGTTGGCAAGAAGAACACAATTTTAATGGCTTTAAAAATCAAATAGGATATAATTCATGACCTAAAGATCTCATGTCTTAAGAGATGATAAATTATAAGGTACACATACTCAAATATTCCTGACTTGGTTCACTTCTAATTGGACTCTTCCTCAAGCCTACACATGCAAATTTAGACAGAAAATTATCATGAATGGCAAATTCATATTCTTTTTCCAAACCCTCAAAAATAGTACATAAGTGAAACTTTGTTCATAGGGGCCACTTCTATTGATATAAAGGATCAAGCACTGACGGGTCTATATTAGAAGACCGAATGGAAAAAATATCAAACAATAAAACAGCGAAAAGACTGGACCTCGAACTTGCTATTGTGAGGGGCTGCACCCCTCCCCCCACATCCCCTGCTAAATATATATATATATATACTAACTCCGAGATCGCACTACAGTGAGGAAAGGGCAAATATTCCAAACTTCACTGTACCGTGATCTGGCAAACAGCACTTCGAGATCCAGTCTTTTCGCTGTTTTGCCATTCGATATCCTTTCCATTTGGTCTTCTAATATAGACCCGCACTGACTATAGTCCATAGGTGCCCTGAATCTGTTGAGTGGCACAGATTCTAGAGGAACTAGCTGGAATAAAATTGGTTAGACAAGGTAGCACCTGGTCATCTGACTTTAATGGACGGGATGAATTGTGTAAGAAGCCCATTGATTCCCTGCCAGGTGATGGCATGTTTTCAATTCTGTACTACCCCCTAAAGAAGAAAAGTAAATGAGCCACAGGGCTGTCATCTTCAGGGGACAAGTGGATTTCTGGGGTGAGTGGTAAAGAGACTTAACAGTCATCCACGTGAACAGGAACTAAAAGAAAAAGAAAACATTGTGCACATTAGAATAGATAGCACCAGTGATGTAACAGTTGACCATTAGTATAGTGACCCCCCCCTTCTGAATCAATATTCACTATAGTTGCCCATATAAATCTTTGAAAATAATTTACCTAAGAGACTCATGCTGGCCACATTTCTGCAATCCTGGATAATTTTAGATAAAAGACTTTAGATAATGGTTGTTTATATCCAGTTTAGTGCTGTTTAATCACATCTGATTTTTTTCAACCACCCCCATAACACCACGTATGAATCAGGAAGGGACCTCTTCAAAGGAGAAGGAGATTTTTATATATAAAGCAAAACAGTTTGCAATAATTTGTCCTGCTAAGGCAAGTTTAGATAGGAAGGTTGCATTCCATGTATCATTTACTGCATTATGTTTTAAGTTATTTTTGTAGTTGTATGCACCAAAAAAAAAGAGCCCTTGTTATATAACTTCTTAACCCAAGTGTGCCGATTGTCATGATGACTCATCTATCTGAATGCAGTTCTAACTGACAGTAGTGTGACGTAACTTTGGGTTTGCTAAAAAACATTTATTTTGTTTAATTCAGTGATGACATCATTTATTGTACATTAACGTGCCTTTCCCGATATAATCTATATTAGATTGACTCGCAGCATTGTAGACACATACTCCATTAGTTGTTTAGGATTTTGTAGTATGTGTACGCATAGCATTCAAGGTTTCAGTCTTGTAATTTGTGTTACTATATACATTTCTTCACAATTCTTTCAATTCGCTTTTTGCCTTAAGTGGTATGGAACTGACTAGAGTGGCTGTTCTGATGGATTCACACTGGACTTAATGTACAGCCTTACTTTATAACATGTTGTCATCTTTACCATTAAATAGCTCATTAAGTTCTTGGAATATTGTGCATTCTTTTATTGCTTTCTTCCACCACTGAGTTTAACATCTTTTCAATGCAAAGTAAGCACAGAGTTCTGTCATATTTGTTTACTCTTTTGGACATATTTATTTATGTTTTACATTCTTTTTTTTTTTTTTTTGATTTGTTAACCAATTAAGTCCTCTGGTCTCAAGTATTGCTTTTCAGGGGTGACACCGTGGTAATGTCTGTTAAGTGACAAATAAAAGCAGAGGAAATAAAACCACAGGAAAAGGATATTATAAATTATTTGAAAACACTTGCCTTTATTGTTTTCAAATGCAGCACAGCTCTTAAATATCTATGAACTTTTGTTAACATTTCTGTTCTTTAGTGTCACAGTCATGTTCATAGGTTCATAGATAGGTAATAGCCTATTGGCCCTAGGCCCTATATAAGTCTAGCCAAAAAGGTAACCTGGCATTCACCACCCAAGAAAATTATTTTCCTGTGCCCCTGTCAAGCAGAGCCACAGAAGTGATCCCCGGGGTGAATTTCCTATTTCCCATCCAATCATCAAGATTTTTCATGAGGAGTGCTAATGAGGAGCTCTGTTTGACATAGATAGGTAGTCTGTTCCAGAGTATGGGAAGTCTCTGGGACAGGAATTTATTCCTACAGCATGTTCTGTTTATTGTGGTGACAAAGATTAGGTCCCTAGAGCATGTAGCTCGGAGGGATTGGGATTTCTTTAAATGGAGCATGTCCAACAGCTCTGGGTTTGACATAGCTTTGTATGTCAGGCAGAGATCGCCTCTGAGTAGGTGATATGTGACGGAGTAAAGCTGGAGTTTTTTTAGATGGTCTGCATAGGGCATCTGTTTGAGGCCAGTAATCCTCTTTGTGAGCTATTTCTGCGGTCTTTCCAGTTGTTGTAGATGTCTTGTGAGGTACATACCAAAAGGGGCACTGTACTCTATAATGGGTCTAATGAGTGATGAGTAGAGGGGAACAATTACCTCTTTTTTCTGGATGAGAACCCTTTTGTGATGAGGTGTGCCATATAGAAGGATTTCCTGACCACTGTGGCAATGTAACTATCAAAGGAGACTACTGTCCTCCTGTGTCCCAAGGTCTCTTATCACACTTTCAGAGTTAAGCAGACTACTGCCTATGTGGTAGTTGATAGGTACAGAGTTTTTACCAAAGGGGATGACAATGCACTTTTTGGCATTGAGCTTGAGGCCATGGCCTTAATACCAGGCATCTGTCTCAGTGAGGCCCTTTTGTAGGATGTCCACATTGTTAGAAGTTTCTGTTATGGCTCCTAGTTTGCAGTCATCTGTGAACTTAGTTAGCCAAAGACCTTCTGTGTTAGCCTGTACTTCAGAGAAGTAGATACCAAACAGGAGAGGACCCAGGACTGAACCCTGTGGTACTCCACTTGTCATTGGTCTGAAGTCAGATTTGGAGTCTGCTACTTTCACAGTGTGGGTTCTGTCAATAAGCCAGTTGGCAACCCATCTTGTGACATAGGAATTTATACCTAGTTTAGTGAGTTTATCTATAATTCCAGAGTGGGGGATGGTATCGAAAGCCTTGGTGAGATCTCGATAGACTGTGTGAACCACCTTACCCTCATCTATTGCTTTGGTGACTGCTTCAAAGAAGTCTATTAGGTTTACGAGACATGATCGGCCTTTTACAAACCTGAACTGTGTGGGGTCCAGAGTTTGGAGATTACCAATGTCTTTGTTTATGAGTTACATGATGATGCATTCCATGGCCTTGCAGACCAGGCTCATCAGGCTAATGGGGCCGTAGTTCTCGGGGTCTGTCGTAGCTCCCCATTTGTGGAGTGGGCTAACCATCACAGTGCACCATTCAATGGGCAGAAAGCCTGAGTTGAGGCTATGACTGAACATGGTACTTAGGTAGGGTGCCAGTTCATTCTGTAGTAAGTGTAGAATGCAGCCTGAGATGTTGTCAGGTCCCATGGATGTTGTGTTCTTGGCTTTGGAGAGTGAGGTTTTTACCTGTGCAGCCATGATTACAGGAACTTTGCATTTTTCTGGTATAGGGATGGGCCCTTTATGGGGTGAGAGGGTGCCAGGATGTTGGCAATATCAGTTGGTTCTGTATAATTAGTGCCATTGTGCTATAACTCAGAGCAGATCTGAGTGTTGCCATTGAGATTCTTGACATAGCTATAGAATGCTTTGTGGTTGTCTTTAGAATCAGTGGTGATTTTGTTTTCGTGACTAGCTTTGGAGGGTTTCATGAGGGATCTCAGCTTCTTACTGAGGCTGACCAGGGAGTTCCTCCAATCATGGTATTTTACTCTTTTTTGCAACAGTTTCTTTCTTCTGTTGTAGAGTTTGTTTATGGCAGAAGACCACCAGATTAGTTTCTTTTTTTTGGAGGATAGCAGCTTGGTTCTGTTAGGGATAGCACGGTCCATGTACTCGTATAAGTGCTTATAAAGTGTATTTGTGTAGGATTCAGCAGTCATACCTCTATTGTCCATCTGCATGGGTGTCGTGAAGTTTGCCACTTCTGTCTTAAGAAGCGTGAAGTTGGCATTGGATAAATGTATTATGGTTGTTTCCCTAATGGGAGGTGGGGCGGGATGTGGATGTCTAGGGTGATTAGCTTGTGGTCGGATCTGACCAACGAGGAACTGACCTCTGATGTGGAATCACCCTTGTTGGTAATAACCAGGTCTAGGATATTGCTGCCTCTGGTGGGGGTGTGGATAAGTTGGTCCAAGGCACTGGAATTTATGAATTCCAAAAAATGTTGAGCAAAAGAGTTGGCACATGAGTAGTTTTCCCAGTTAATGGTGGGGTAGTTGAAATCACCCATTATTAGGGTGTTGGGTTGTACCCTAATATTTTCCAGTGTATCAAGAAAAGAGGAGTGGGAATCCTGGGGCATGATGGGGGGTCTGTAGCAAGCTACAATTTGGACTGCGGTCTTGCCCAGAGTTAGTTGCACTTGAATAATCTTGGATGCATTATGCTGAGCAACTAGCTGTTTATTCGTATTTTCTTCCTTATATAACACATATATATTCTTATCTTCCATCTCACTGTTGATCATTCAGTTGCAGACATCCACTAAATCACATGAAATTAGTAAATTAATGTGCACTTTCCATGTAACAGACTACCTGTTACAAAGATTTAATGATAGCCAAGGCAGCCTAATGCAACTGAACAGGAGAAAAAAAAAATAGTATGTTATATTTCTCTCCCTGCTAAGAAATTAAGTCATACATTTTTTCCTTACAAAAGTATTAGTGGTTGTCCTTGTAGATACAGATTTCTAGGCAGCATCTGTGCCCAATTTGTATAATGTTTTTAAACCTTCTCTAGGAAACTGAGGCCCTGTGAGAAGGCAGAAGGTGTCTGAACAGGGGATGTCACTTGGGATACTTATCTGAACAGACTGCAATTCTGGAACCTAAGAAGTGGTGTCCAATAATCTAGATGCTGATTCCTGAACCTGATATCCTGATCCATCAAGTGAACCATGTGTCATCTACATAATTTTCCCAGGCACATTTCATAGTTTATCTCCACAGTTTCTCATGGAAAACTTAATCTTTTGCTAATATTCCAGATGATTACCTGCTTTCATCATGATGATCTTTAACTAGGACAGGCTGCCCCAATGCAAAATGCCATGCTTCCCTTTAGAAAAGATAAAGCTGCCTATTCATCAGCTAATCAAATCTCTTGGTGCTGGGAAAATTACGTCAAATCAGAATACATGACACAGTATGTGACTCATTGTATATATACACATATGGTCAGGACTGTTGAGCGAAAGCTCATTTCACCGAAAACAAAACAGACGAGCACACTTTCGCAAAAATGAGTTTTCACCAAAAATGCACTTTTGCTAAAGTGAACTAAAAAAAAAAAAAAATGACAGAATGGCTGAGTGCTGAGATTGCGTTACAATGGGGATAAGGGAATATTCCCTTTTCTCCACTGTAGTGCGATCTCAGAGTGAGAATATAAAAGTAGGGGGGGGGGGGGGGGGTGCAGGGTGGTTTGCCTCCCTGGATAAACGTGTTTACTGTTTTTTTTTTTTTTTGCAGACTTTCAGGAAAGTGCTTTTTCGGTGAAAAAGCACTTTCACAGAAGTGTGCTTGACCGTTTCAGTTTTGTTGAAACATGTCATCGGTAATTAGTCCTAGAGCCATATATATATATATATATATATATATATATATATATATATATATATATATATATATATTCACACACACACACACACACACACACATATATATATATATATATATATATATATATATATATATATATATATATATATATATATATATATATATGTATATATATTTCACAGGGAGACAAGGCACCTGCATTTCCCACAACCTTCAGACTTATGTATGCCATGTCTAACATTCTGGTGATTGGATGCCCTGGTGCTGAAATAATGTACTTATTTCTGTTTTTTCTTTGAAAGAAAATGAAATTGCTCAGCTTTAAACTGTGGCCCATAATAACTGAATAGTTGTTTCCACATTCATTTTCTAGCAAAACAACCCTCCCATCATTTTCTACCCCATACCCAGTGGTGGCAAGCACTACTGTGAACATTACAAGTTACCTGGAGCAGGTATCTCCAACTAGCAAAAGATCCATACTACAAACTCTATATGAATCCTTGGTCATGACTTGGCATTCCAGACCTGATACTGGAACAATGTTGTTTTGGTTACATTTTGAATTTGCTCTCAACTTGCACAGCATATGGCAGTCATCTAAGTTTATTGAATTATTTCATTGGTTTGTTTATTTATTATTTCTTAACTGGGAAAGTGGGCTGGTCAAAAGACAGTTTTCATCCTAGAGACATGCATTATAACATGCGTGTATTACACTTGATTAAAACTATTTAGCAGCATAGTCATTCACATAATACAGCATGTATATTTGAGATCCATTCACTCATTCGCTAATGACCTCCTTAATTAATTGTAATACTGCAGGGAGTGAGAGTCTTAAATCAATGCAATGTTGCAGATAATGCAGGTTTAATCCCTGCTCACAATGGACAAAAGGCAGAAAAATGCAACCTAAACAGGCAGACACCCCACCCATGTGCTTAATGTCACATGGCACACACATCTGAGACAATTTAGAAGATAATCAGTTCATTGATGATAATCTTTTAAGATGTGCAAAAAAAAAAAAGTGGCACCTGCTGAAATTCTGTGTGGATACAGGGACAATGTAGATATTTCACAGAGAAGGCATCCCCACCGAAGAACAAAACTGGTGAACCAGGCCATATGAGGCAGCAGCCCTAACTACTATGACAGACAATGTGAGTTACAGCAGAATGTTAATTAAAAGTGTGTGAAAGTAGTTTACATACCCTGATAATGCATGCAGTGTCCAACAATGCGTAATGCATGAGAAATCAATTCCTTTGCAATTTCCTTTTTATATCAAAATGTTATTTATTTATTTATGTATTTGTTCTGTTCCTGACTATAAGACCAAACTTTCAGACATTGCAAATTTGACAGATGACAAGGCGATATTGTGAGGTTTCTGAAATGCCATAAAGATGGTCACTTGGATTTCCTGGTAATGTAGAATTTGATCTTTCCCAGTATGGCATTGATACAATGATTTCACATATAATAGTCAATGGTCATAAATACCCAGAAGTTTGCACCACAATTCCTAACCATAACTGAGAAGGATTATACACAGACTGAGACTGTTGGGGGACAGGTTTATAACCCTGATGCTCAGAAACCTCTGGAATAAACTTCTGTTGTATGTTAAATAGTAAGACTCACTATCTTCCTTTAAAGGTAAACTAGATGACTGGAGAAGGTACGCACAGATTTACTCCAGGATTGCAAAGTATGGTTTTCCTGGAGAAAGGAAGAACAGCTGGAGGGAAGATTCTGGCAAGGTGAGAATGGTTATGAGGCTCAGTGCTTTTGAATATCTATAACTCTATGAATCTGTGAGACACTTTGAGGCTGGTCTAGAGTATTAAGCTGTTTAACAAATATTTGTATGGAAGAGAGTTTATATTCTTTTCCAGCCACAAGCCATCACTCTTCATTTTTAATCCATGCAATGGAGTTCCCTTGATCCCCCTTGAAGAATGCAAAGTAAAGGGAGGGAGACCACAAATAACATACAAATTTCAAGAAAACACAACACTCTACTAATGCAGATGGTCAACTGAGACACACTCATACAGGTCGCATGGGTAGGATGATTCAGTCTCAGCTGCAGAGCCAAAGCCATACACATTCCAGCTTGCAGCCCACCTACCTGGCAAACAAACCTGGATGCAGCATTCTAGAAGTCAATGCTACCAGAGTCAAAGTGAAACCTAAAGTGACAGTGGATGACTAATGTTTTTCATCCTTGTTGCCAATGCAGTGTTTACTCACCTACAAAACATTAATAAGCAAAGTAGATTCAACAGAAGATGCTGACTAGTGCTCATTTAGTTAACAGTTTATCAAAAGATATACTTATGAATGGAAGCGCTTTTATAATACTTTATTATTTTCATATAATTTCACATTCATATTGTGATGACCGTGCCCTGGCCCAGCAATCAAAGAACCTCAATCCTCACCACTAACACCAGGGAGGTCGTCTCATAGAAGAGGAAAGGATAACTAATACACACAGTAAAGTACAATTTCCCTTAAGTGCACACAGAGATCACAGCCAGTCTGGGGCTGGTTGCTCCCTTGCTCTCTAGGTCCCCAATAAGACTCCCCACTGGCACAGCTATTGGGTGCAGATCTCAGCCTAGCTGGCAATCTAACCTCCAGTACCCTCTCTGTCCCACCAGTGCTTCGTGTACCTGCCCAGGTAGCTGACACACACCCACACTTTGAGATAAGTATTTATACAACTTCACAGCTACTCCTGGGAAAGGCTGACACAGATTCTCTAGCAGTGCCCCTTTACCCAGACTATACAGTAGTACTTCCTGCCACCACCAGCTTAATAATAATCAGCTACCCAAAGGCCCTTGAAAGGGTGTCCAGTTATTACTGTGCAATATTATTATCCAATTAATAATGTGACTTCAGCCTAAGGCTTATTAGAGTGGCCTACTATGATAACCTTTATAAACATGCAATGTACTCTAGAGCCTACTTCTCTACACAAACCAGCCACAGGTAATGGTTTTAAAATATATAATAGGTTCATAGGTTCATAGGTTCATATTAGGCTATCTGCCCTAGGGCATTTATAAGCCTAGCCAGAGTGTGTTTGGCTTTCGCCACCCATTTTAAATTAATTTTGCTATGCCTTTTTTTGAGGTTAGTATACTGTGCCTCTGTCTAACAGTGACACAGAAGTGATAGCTGGGGTAAACCTACGATCTCCCATCCACTCATCAAGATTCCTCTTGAAGAGAGTCAATGTGGGACTCTGCCTAACCTGGACTGGGATTTTATTCCAGAGTGAAGGGAGCCTCTGGGTTATGAATCTGTCCCTCCAGCATGTCCTATTTATTTCAGTGCTGAGGTTCACGTCTCTCGAGCACGTAGCTCGATGGGATTTGGATTTTCTGAGGTGCAGCATGTCCATTAATTCCAGGTTGGATGTGGCTTTATACATCAGGCACAGATCACCTCTGAGCAGGTGGTATGCCACTGAGTAGAGCTGGAGTTTCTTTAACCGGGCAGCATATGGCATCTGTTTGAGCCCTTTGATTCTCTTGGTGAGGTACTTTTGGGGTCTTTCCAGTTGCTGCAGGTGTCTGGTAAGGTACATCCCAAAAGGGGCATTGTACTCAATTATGGGCCTGATGAGGGATGAGTAAAGAGGTACGATGACCTCCCCTGATCTAGATGTGAATCCCTTCATGATTAGGTGGGCTATATAAAATGTTTTTCTAACCACTTTGGCCACGTGGTTGTCAAATGAGAGATTGTGATCAACTTGGGTCCCCAGGTCCCTAATGACTTCTTCTGTACTTAATGGATTACCACCTATGTGGTAATTTGTGGGCACTTTGTTTTTGCCAAAGGGGATGGCTATACACTTTTTGGCGTTTAGCTTGAGGCCATGGCTCTGGCACCAGTTGTCTGTTTCTATGAGGCCCTTTTGGAGGATGCTTGTGTCGGCTGGAGAGTTGATTATGGACCCCAGTTTGCAGTCATCTGCGGACTTGGTCAGCCACAGTCCTTCCGTGTTGGCCTGTACCGAGAAATATATACCGAACAAGAGAGGTCCCAGGACTGAGCCTTGTGGGATGCCACTTGTAACTGGTATGGAGTCTGACATGGCTCCAGCAATTCTAACCATGTGGGTTCTGTCCTTGAGCCAGTTTGCAACCCATCTAGTGACATAGGGGTTTATATTTAAGCTGATGAGCTTATCTATAATGCCCGAGTGGGGTATTGTATCAAAGGCTTTTGCAAGGTCCAGGTAGGCTGTGTGGACCACCTTCCCCTCGTCAATGGCCTTGGTGACTGTTTCAAAGAAATCGACTAGGTTTAAGAGGCAGGATATGCCCTTAACAAAGCCAAACTGGGTAGGATCCAGTGTCTGTAGGTCCCCAATATCTTTATTTATGAGTAAAAAAGCAAACCTATCCCTCGAAGGTTGATCCCAGAACAGGAACAAAAGTAGTGTAGCAACAAACTGGAGATCAACCACCACGTAAAAATGAATTCTTTATTGAAGTGAAGGAATGAGCGCTTTCGCATGCATCCAAAGGCACGCTTCTTCAGATTGAATCTTTATTTATGAGGTCCATGATGATCCTTTCTATAGCTTTGCAGACCAAGCTAGTCAGGCTTATGGGGCGATAGTTTCCAGGATCCATTGAAGCACCACCTTTGTGGAGAGGGACCACTGTTGCTGTACGCCACTCTTTGGGTACATATCCTGTAGTAAGGCTAAGATTGAACAGTAGTTTTATGTTTGGGTTTAGCTCTTCTTGGAGTTCATGTAGGACGCAGCCCGGGACACCATCTGGTCCCATTGATGCTGTGTTTTTTGCTTTGGAGAGGGCGGCTCTTACCTGAGCATCTGAGATGTCAAGGGGGCAGCACTCTGTTGGGATAGATATTTGCCCTTTTGGTGGGGAGAGGGGAGAGAAGTTTGCACTGAACCTGTCAGCTAGGATGTTTGCAATGTCTGTGGGCTCTGTGTATTTTTTGTCATTTTGGACTAATTCTGAGCATATCTGGGAATTCTCACCCAGGTTCCTAACATAACTAAAGAAAGCCTTGTGATTATCCTTAGTGTCCTGTGCAATTTTTCTCTCGAAGCTGGCCTTAGACGATTTTATGAGTGCCCGTACTTTTTTGCTAATACTGATCAGAGATGCCTTCCCTTTTTGGGATTTTGCTCTATCATGTAGTAGCTTCCTCCTTCTATTGTATAGTTTGTTTATGGCTGGGGTCCACCAGACAGGACGTCTGCCTTTGGAGGATTGGGTCTTGGTTTTATTTGGGATTGCATGATCCATGCATTCCTGAAGGTGTTCATAGAATGCATTTATAAAGGATTCTGCGGTCTGGGCCATATTTTCCACAGGCCCGGGGGGCTTTGAAGGATTTCACCTCGGTTTTGAGGCGTGTGAAATTGCTTTAGAGAAGTTTTTCACTGTGGTTTTCTGGGCAGGGGGTGGGGTCGGGATGTGAATATCCAGTGAGATTAGTTTATGGTCTGATCTTACCAGTGAGGGATACACTTCTGGTCTGGAGCATAGTGTCCCCATGTTGGTGATGATCAGGTCCAGTATGTTTTCCCCTCTTGTGGGAGTGGTAACAAGTTGTTCCATAGCATTTGAGTTTATAAATTCTAGGAACCTTTGGGCTAGGGTGTTGGAGCTAGAGTAATGCTCCCAGTCTATGTTTGGGTGGTTGAAGTCGCCCAATATAATGGTGTTTGGAGAGACCTTCATATTTTCCAGTACTCTCAGGAAGGCCAAGTGGGGTTCCTGTGTTTGGGAGGGTGGTCTGTAGCAGGCTATAAACTGGAAGTCAGTTTTACCCACAGTTAGTTGCACATGGATAGTCTCTGATGCTTCGTTCTGTGCCGCCAACCTGGAGGTGTGGGTATCTTTGACGAATATTGATACTCCCCCTCCTTTTGTGGTTTGGTCCAAGTTTTGGGGCCGAAAAGCATGGTATGAGGTATAACCTGGTAGTGCTGGCGTGCTCTCGGGAGCCTTGAACCAGGTTTCTGTTACTGCACAGATATCGATGTTCTCCATGCTAAGGAGAGTTTGAGTCGTGCATCTTGAGGTTTAGACTTCTGGCATTGAGTAGCTTTACTCTTAGTTTCTTATCCCTTGTGATACCTATGGAGGTGGGTTTGTCTTTTGAGCCTTGCCTAAAAAAGGCACTATGGGGGTAGCAAGAGCCTTTGCCAATATCCAAAAGCCCAGGGGTGACAGGTGCAAGCCGTCCCTAGCAAAGCATCGTGGCTTGTCGAGCATGTCATCCCAGGCTGACAGGCATTGGATCCCCTTTGAATGACACCAACACTTAAGCCAATTGTTGAAATTGATCATCTTGTCTTCATATTGTGGCATCATTCTTGGTGAGGGTAAGACGCTACTCAAGGTCAGGGTCATACCGGCCTGGGCTACATGCTCAGAGAGCTCCTCTATGTCTCTTTTCATGTAGTCCAGGGAGGTACGTCTCAGGTCATTCACACCAGCATGGACAATGACTGAGTCATATTTGTACTTGCCTTGGAGTGACCTGAGTGCTTGTGTTATGTGGCGGATCCTAGCGCCCGACAGGCAGCTCACCGTGACCTTCTCCTTGTTCAGCCTGGTGAGCGGGACATCAGTGTGCCTGACAATAGAGTCACCTATTACAAGTGTATCAGGTGTGTTGTTTAGCCTTAAGGGCTGTGACTGTTCGGCACACTGGCTTTGTGAGCTATGTCTTGCACGTGTTTTGTTTTGGGGTAGCGGTTGCTTGGGTGTCTGCTTTGAATGTATCTGCTGCTTAGGCAGATTTTTATTTAGAGCCTCCGAGTATGTTTTTGTGTGTTTATGTGTTTGGTTTGTTGCCGTGGTAGGTCTATGTGAGAGTGGAATTGCAGTGAGTGTGGTTTGCTTCTCCTCCTGACTGGTTATGCCAGTACTGAGTTGAGAGAGCTTAGCCTCCTGTTTGGCTATATGGTTGCATCTCTCACATGTGTTGGAATTTGTTGGGAGGAGGAGAGGGTTGTCTGTGTACATGAGGCAGTTGTAACATTGCCTCAAGATTCCCAGATTCACCAGCTGGACCGGAGAGGAGATTGACAACTGACCTTTGGAAATGCTAGAATATTATTGGGAATTCCTTTATAATTGAAAAAAAAGGGCCAATGGGGAACAAGGTACTCAAGGGGAGTTTGTGAGGGTGTAGTGCTTTTAATTTTTTAGAGCTGACTTATATAATTGCTTTAGTGAGCAAGTGCCAGGTAACTTAAAGAGTTATATAACTTATATAACTTAATAATAAATAATTAAAAACACAACACAAAACTACTACACCACAAAGATATCTAAGAGTTCAGAGATCACAGAGAAACTTAAAACAATACAGTAGGATAGGTCTGATGTCAAAGAAAAGCACTTAATCTAACTTTCTAATCTGTAGCTGTTCTTAAGAGAAAACACGTTATAATCCTACTTACATACATAAAGACCATAAGCAGTACTGGGGTTGATGGTTCAAGACAAAAGCTTTTAGTCTCTCACTGAACTATAGTTTTTAAAACACTAACAAACAGCTCTGCTAAGGCCCTCCCAAATTACATCATTTTGACACTTAGGTTTTCCTAGTATTCACATTATATCATCTTGACGCTTATTCTGGAGTTCCCAGGCAAACAAACTGCATTATTTAGCAAGTTAACACCTGCTCAGGAAACAACAATAAAAGACATTTCACATGTATACTCTAACAATTATTCCTTAAGTTAAGACAATAGAAAGAATCTGTTCAGCCAGATGCTTCGGCACCACTTTTTTAGATAATTGTAACTTCAAAAAACATTTGAAATGCTTGGCTTGATTTTACTTACAGCAGATGGTAATGTTGCAACAATCTTGAAGTTCACATTTTACAGTGTTTTCTTTCATTTAAAAGCACAAGCCGGTATTTTACATTTATTTATACAAATGATAGAATTATATATCAAATTATATTTGACTAGGCTGGCAGCCTTCACCCATCTTTCCCCAATCTTCACATCTCTTCCCCCCTGGAGAACTCAAGCTAATTTTTCAAGTGACCCTTGAAAAACGCCATTTGAGAGAGTTAGGTCTATCTGAGGGTACCTCACCCCATTCCCTGTCTTGACAGCCCATCTGCATTGGCATTGCTACTCATACTGTGGTGCTGCACTGACATATCATATGCTTGCAACCCCAGGCTCCATCTTAGCAATTTGGCATTATGCTGACTAGCTCTGTTTAACCATATTAGCGGGTTGTGATCTGTCAATACAGTGAATTTTCTTCCATACAGATAAGGTTGATGATTCTGCAATGCCCACACTATAGCTAGACATTTATTTTCTACAGCTGCATAGCATTCCTCCCTGGGTTGAAGCCTACAACTGAGATAAACCACTGGGTGCTCTTCCCCTCTGAAGAAATCTGGATAAGTACAGCCTCCATCCCATGGTTTGAAGCATCCACTGCACAACAAATTCTTTACTGTAATCTGGACTGGCTAACACAGGAGGTCCTCCCAAAGCTTCTTTAAGCTTCTGAAATGCCTGCTCACATGCTGGGGTCCACACTACCTTATTTGGCCTGTTCTTCCTTGTCAGGTCTGTGAGGGTAGCAGCTATGGTACTATAATGAGGAACAAACTTTCTGTAGTACCTTGCTGTCCCTAAGAATGCCCTCACCTGCTTTTTGGTAACAGGTGCAGGCCATGCCTGAATAGCTTCCACTTTGGCAGATTCTGGCCTTATCTTACCACTCCCCACTCTATGTCCTAGGTAGGAGACCTCTGCCATATCCACCTGACATTTGCTCAGCTTAATAGTCAACCCTGCCCTCTGTAGTCTGCCCAGCACCTCCCTGACATGCTGAAGGTGCTCTGGACAGGAATGGCTGTAGATGGCAATATCATATAGATAAGCAAGAGCAAACCCTCCTGCTCCTGCTAGGATATTGTCCACCAGTCTCTGGAAAGTCTCTGTGGCATTTTTCATCCCAAGGGGCATCTTTGTGAACTCATACAAACCAAAAGGAGTCACAAAGGCTGACTTCTTTCTAGCACTGGGAGTCAAGGGCACCTGCCAGTAACCCTTGGTAAGATCAATGGTTGTGAGATACTTAGCCCCACCCAGCTGCTCTAGGGTCTCATCTGTTCTAGGCATGGGGTAAGCATCCGACTCGGTGTGACTGTTTAATTTCCTGTAATCCACACAGAACCTGGTGCTGCCTTCCTTCTTTGGCACCAACACCACTGGTGACAACCAAGGACTGTTGGACTTTTGAATCACCCATAGTTCCAACATCTCCTGTAGCTTTTCCTTCAAAGTCTGTCTGACTCTCTCAGGCACCCTATAAGGGGCCTGCCTAATAGGCCTTTGGGGCCCTGTATCCACCTGGTGCTGCACCAGATGGGTGCTTCCTGGTTTCCCAGTAAACATGTCCCCAAATTCCTACAACACTGCTTGGATTTCTCGAACCTAGGTAGGAGATAGCTGCTGGGATATTGCTACCCCTTCCACCGAGGTGTCAGCCCGAGCCTCACTGAGGAGATCAGTCCTCTTATCTCCCTCAGACTCCTCCTGCAATCCACTGCAAATACTCAGCACAAGGCCCTCCCTATCATGGTAAGGTTTCATAATGTTAACATGGTACAATTTGTGCTCCTGCCATCTGCCTAGCACTTCCACCATGTAGTTAACATCACTTACCTTTCTTACCACCTTGTAGGGTCCCTCCCAAACTGCTTGCAACTTGTTGTGTCTGACAGGAATGAGAATGATTACCTGCTGCCCCACAGCATATTCCCTAGCTCGAGAAATCCTGCCATACCACATCTTTTTCTGCTGTTGGGCTTCTGCCAGGTTTTCCTGAGCCAAGCCCATGAGTTCCCTGAGCCTTGTCCTGAGGATTAGGATGTATGCCACAACAGACTCCTTGTGAGACTCACACTCACCTTCCCACTCATCTCGAATTAAATCTAGAGGTCCCATCATCCTCTGCCCATACAGCAACTCAAAGGGTGAAAAACTTGTGGATTCCTGGGGAACCGCTCTGTAAGCAAACAACAGATGGGGTAAATATTTGTCTCACTCCCTCTTAAACTGATCTGCAAATGCCCGTAGCATGGACTTGATTGTAGAGTTTAACATCTCAATAAGACCATTAGTCTGGGGATGGTAGGGGGTGGTCTTCATGTGCTTCACCCCACAGAACTTCCACGGACAAGCCAGCAGATCTGACATGAAAATGGCACCTCGGTCAGTCAGTATTTCTTTTGGGAAACCTACCCTGCTTAAAATCTCTAACAAAGCATTTGCCACCTTCTCTGCCTCAATGAAGGACAAAGCCACTGCCTCAAGGTATCGTGTAGCATAATCCACTACCACTAGGCTATACTTTTTCCCTGTGGAACTTGGGGTACTCAAATGACCCACAATATCCATAGCTACCCTCTGAAATGGCTCCTCAATCACAGTTAAAGGCATCAAAGGAGCTCTCACCTTGTCTCCTGCCTTGCCTACCTTTTGGCACTGTTCACAGGTACTGCAGTACCCTGTTACATCTCTGGAAATTCCAGGCTAACAGAAGTGCTGCATAATATGCCTCTTTGTACATTTTATGCCCATATGACCTACAAAGGGAATACCATGGGCTATGGCTTGAAGCGCCAGATGGTAGGCTATAGGCACTACCAACTGCTGTACTCTCTCACCTTCTAGCCCTCCCTCAGGGGTCCACTCTCTGTATAGTAACCCTTTGTCCCAGTATACAGATCCCCCTTCCCTTGAGAGTCATGTGCCTCCCTAGTTACTTGCCTCAGGCCTTGCAATGTAAGGTCTGAGAGCTGAGCCTGTCTCAACTCCCTCCTTGTAATCCTTCCCAGCTCCTCTTCCACTGGAAGTCTAGCATCCTCTGACAGTGGTGCCTCACTGTAAGCCTGGGTACTACTACTCACCTCTACCTTTGCAGTTACCCTGCCCAAGGGAACAGCGGGACCCACAAGCAACTGTGGCTCACATTCAGTCTCACTGCTACAGCGTAGCTCACTCTCTTAAGTAACAACCTCAGCAGTCCTGGCTGCAAGTATGCAGTCTGTCTGGGTCTCCTCCAGGCTACCAGACCCACATGCTTGTCTCCTAGCCTCACTGCATGTAACTGCATGAGTACATAGTACTGCCTCATCCAAATCCTTTCCTCTCAGGACATCTGCACGTTGGTAGTTCCATACCCCTGTTGTCTCAAGACAACACACTATTGGCATTTTGTCTTTCCCACTGACTGGCTCCCTCACCTTTGGTTCCCCAACTTGCCTCTGTAGACACCTGTATGCCACATGGCCCCACTGGTTGCATTCAAAACATTTTACCCTAGGTCCTGTACATGAATCTGGACTAGTGGCTTCCCCTACTGCTAGCAGATTCTGTTGGGGCAGTCTGTGCTGCCCACCATGGGTTCCTTTAGACCCATGAGCAGCACTGGAGGTGCCCTTCCTGTGCAGGGCTGCCCTGCTGGTCAGGTTAGGTCTCCCTTCTTCTCCAACTCATCTGAAGTAGCACACTGTCTATCAGCTAACCAGATCCTCATGTCCTCAGGCAAAGTGCTAAGAGCTTGTTCCCTCACCAAAAGGTCTGCCAGCCCTTCAAAAGTGGTGACCTGACATCCATTCACCCAGCTATGAAAATAAGTGCTCAGTTCATCAATATATTCACATACATTTTCATCTGCCTTGCATCTATGCTCACAAAATTTTTCCTATACATTTCAGGTGTTAGATTAAAACATTCTAACAGACATTTCTTTACAACAGTATAATCAAAACAAACAGAGTCAGGCATTTGTGATATACAAGTTGCAGCTTCCCCATGGAGTAAGGGGGTTAGGGACTGTACCCAGAGCCTTTGGTCAACACTATACTGTTTGCTTACCCTTTCAAACATGTTGAATGAAACTACCAAAATGATCCCTCCCTTTAAATTGCGGAAGAAATTTACTAACCTGTTGTGCTTCTGGGGTCCAGTTACTCCCTTCCCCATTATATCCATGACTCTGGCAAAGAGTCAGCATTTCCCTCTCATGCTTCCTCTGAAGTTCCTTTTCTTTGGCTTCTATCTCCAAATGCCTGGCCTCCAACTCAAGTCTCTTTAGCTTCAGCTGGATTTTTAAGTCCACTGCAGAAAGGTTGAGCTGTCCATTCTCTGAGGATATTTCATTTCCACTGCCAGTCTGATTGTCCTTTGCAGAAAGGTTGGGCTGTCCATTCTCCGAGGATATTGTATTTCCACTGCCAGTCTCATTGTCCTCCTGGATGCTGTTTTCTGATGCAGCTGTAACCAAGGCTGCAATCAGGTCTGCCTTAGTCAGGTTTCCATGCACCAGTCCCCTAGCCTGGCACATCTCCACCAGCTGGCTTCTTGTCAGCTTTCCATACTCCTGTGCTGACATGCTGCCTGCTCACCCTGACTAACTAAGCTAACAAAAGAAATAACACAATTGTGATCTGAACTTATACACTGAGTGGCTGATTTAGAGGACAAAACACTTCCAGAGATCACTGTACATAAGCTACAGGATTCACTCTACCCACACCACTGCCAAACACTTGTGAGGATATCTTATCCCAACCACTGCCACCACTTGTGATGACCGTGCCCTGGCCCAGCAATCAAGGAGCCTCAATCCTCACCGCTAACGCCAGTGATGTTGTCTCATGAAGAGGAAAGGATAACTAATACACACAGTAAAGTACAATTTCCCTTAAGTGCACTCAGAGATCACAGTCAGTCTGGACCTGGTTGCTCCCTTGCTCTCCAGGTCCCCAATAAGATGCCCCACTGGCACAGCTATAAGGTCCAGATCTCAGCCTAGCTGACAAGCTAACCTCCAGTACCCTCTCTGTCCCACCACTGCTTCATGTCCCTGCCTAGGTACCTGACACACACCCACACTTTGAAATATGTATTTATACAACTTCACAGACACTCCTGGGAAAGGCTGACACAGATTCTTTAGCTGTGCCCCTTTACCCAGACTGTACAGTAGTAATTCCTGCCACCACCAGCTTAATAATTATCAGCTACCCAAAGGCCCTTGAAAGGGTGTCCAATTATTACTGTGCAATATTATTATCCAATATCTAATATTATTATCCAATTGGTAATGTGACTATTCAGTCTAAGGCTTATTAGAGTGGCTTATTACGATAACCTCTATAAATATTCATTGTACTCTAGAGCCTACTTCTCTACACAAACCAGCCGCAGATAAAGGTTTTATAATATTTAATATTAAATAATTAAAAACACAACACAAAACTACTCCACCACAGAGATATCTAAGAGTTCAGAGATCACACAGAAACGTAAAACAATACAGTAGGACAGGTCTGATGTCAAAGAAAACACTTAATCTAACTTTCTAATCTTTAGCTATTCTTAAGAGAAAACACAGTGCTATAATCCTACTTACATACATAAAGAGCATAAGCAGTACTGGGGTTGATGGTCCAAGACAAATGCTTTTAGGCTGTCACTGAACTATAGTTTTTAAAACACTAACAAGCAGCTCTGCTAAGGCCCTCCCAAATTACATAATTTTGACACTTAGATTTTCCCAGTATTCACATTACATCATCTTGACACTTAGTCTGGAGTTCCCAGCAAACAAACTGCATTATTTAGCAAGCTAACACCTGCTCAGGAAACTACAACAATAAAAGGCATTTCACATGTATACTCTAACAATTATTCCTTAAGTTAAGACAACAGAAAGAATGTGTTCAGCCAGATGCTTTGGCACCAATTTTTTAGATAATTGTAACTTCAAAGAACATTTCAAATGCTTGGCTTGATTTTCCTTACAGCAGATTGCAATGTTGCAACAATCTTGAAGTTCACATTTTACAGTGTTTTCTTTCATTTAAAAACACAAGCCTGTATTTTACATTTATTTATACAAATGATAGAATTATGTATCAAGTTCTATTTGACTAGGCTGGCAGCCTTCGCCCATCTTTCTCCAATCTTTACACATATTTTCATAACTACTTTACACACTTGTAAAAGATGAAGTACTTATTGCAGGATCCTATTACTTATTGATGGTAGTGTGAAGTTGTCAAGATGGACTTGTCTATAAGGTCACAAATATGGACAGAAGGGAGATTGTAGAGGAAGTGAAAAAAAGATGGAGAAAGAGAAAGGAAACCTGAACAATTCATCTTTTTTAATTCTAAAAAAAGACAACCCCCCCTCCCCAGATTCAGCAAGTCCTGCAAGGTGTGCAGGACTAGTGCAGGAGCTCCAGCAGGCAATATGTCTACCGTGTGATCCAGGAATAACCTGTAGGGTTGTGCTGCTGCACTAGTCCTGCACAGACTCAGCCCCTGTATGCAAATTACCCCATTTGCAAGAGAAATCCATGCAAATGAGGTGAATTTGTGAACCAGGAAACTGGAAACCAGGTATGCAGGACTAGTGTAATCAGCAGAAATATACTCTGCCAGTAACAGAGTACATTTCTGCAAACTACAAAACAGCCATGACAGCCCAAATAAAGGGTGGATATTATGTATAAAGCATGTAAATTGCCAACTATAAGGCCATTGGCATGGAAAACAGTTGCAAAAAGAAAAAAAAATCTACTTTTATTTGTTTTTGCCACTCTCAGCTGTTAAGCATAGGGCAGCAGCACGCAAATGGGATCAGGCAGAAAATAACAACCCCCCCCCTAAAATAAGCATTCTAACCAAAAATCATTATTTTCCCATTATACTCAATGGCAGGCAGAAGAAAACATGGCCAGTGAATAGTGGTTTCTAAGGGGGGGGGTCAGTGTGGGACATGTAACTATGCATCAGCAGGCAATCCTTAGCAAATGAGGGGAATGATACTAAATCCTAGATTTCCCCTGCATGCTAGTCAGCACCCAACAGTGTAAGAGCAGGAATAGCTTGGTGCAAGCCTAGGAGTTAGCTGACATCATGGTGAGGGTGTAAGCAGATTGGAGCCCTGTGGCTCAGGTTTGCCCTTAGCTTTACAGAGCTAAGCAAGGGGGTGTGTCTGAGGCTGCCTAGAATTTTTTACATTGCCTAAGTGGATGTGCGCGTCACGCACTGGATTTTAAAGGGAAAAAAGTAAACCAGGAAATAGCAGCTCTGTGCACATTTGAGCACTGTGCTTGCACGGCGCACCCCTAGACTTAAACAGGAAGGCAATGGGAAGGGAAAACTGTAGTAGGAAGGTAATCTAGGAGAGCTAGCATAGCTGACAGGTGAAACATATCAGATTCAACCAATTACACAGGCAGCAGACCAGCCCAGCCCAGAACACTACTATAAACTATGCAAACACCTTTCCCTCTGGATTTTCCCACATACTCTACACCACCGGTGTATACAAGTGGGGAAATTTTAACAAACAAAAACAACAGAATGATAGGGGCTGCAGCAGCTATCAGACATCAACATGTGGAAGAGGCTGAGGGTGGTGAGGATGAGAATGCTGTCAACCAACCCACAGTGAGGAGACGGAGAAGGGTGTACAGACTCGGTAACCTACTGGGGCTACATGAGTTGGAGATAGTGGAGCGCTATATGGTGGACATGGACCTCCTACAGCAAATTGTTGAGCTGTGCCGGCCAAGCTTGACACACACAACTAACAGAGGGGAACCCATCCCAGTGGATACCAAGGAATGTGTAGGTCTAGGAATACTAGCTACAGGTACCTCCCAAAGCCCAACTTGGGATATCATGGGGATCTCACAGGCATCAGCATCCAGAGTATTCCACCAGTTCCTGGATGCCATGTCAGCACATGCCAGTGAGCATGTATATTTCCTCAACACCCGTGAGGTGTTGGCCAGCAATATGCATCTCTTCCTCCAAATAGCAAAATAGTCTGAGGTGGTGGGTGCTATAGACTGCATGCACATATGCATCAAAGCACCACCCGGTGAGAGGGGTAGGGTCTACACCAACCACAAGGGTTGCCCCTCCATCAACTGCCAGGTCGTGTGCAATGCCCAGGGCATTATAATGAATGTCTGTGCTGGCTGCCCTGGAAGCTATCATGATTATCACAATCTGGCATCTGAAGCAGCTGTACCAGAGACTTGCCAATGGGGACATCCCTTGCGGTCACCTAGTGGGGCATGTTGGTTACGTACTGGAGCCATGGCTGATGAGACCCATCAGAAATGCACACCTGAATAAGAATGCCATAATGAGGCACACGCACAGACCAGAATCATAATAGAGTGTGTGTTTGGGATACTCAAGTAATAGTTCTGGTGCCTGGACACATCCGGTGGAGCCTTGCAGTACTCGCCAGCTACATGTACCCATATTGTTATTGTATATGCCATGCTACATAATATGATCCTGCAGAAACAGCTGCAGCAGGAACAGCACAGGGCAGGGCCACACAGACCCCCACCAATGCCAAGGCCTGCACAGGCACATAGTGACTCGGAGGAGGAATAACCTGAGCTTGCCACAGTAGGCAGATGGAAACATGCCCAGTATGCCATGGCCTTGGCAAAGAGGCAAGGAATAGCACATACACTGACACAGTAGGGACCCAGGGAATGACACCTCTCACTGACTCGTACATACAGTAAAATGGATGCCAAACATGACACTGCCTGTGCTCAACCATGCATAAGGAGTGTACTATGCACATCTAACATAGGCAGCCCCCAGCACCATCCTCAATACTGGCACACCCACAAGGTAAGTCACTCCCCTTACTGATTGTTGATTGGAGTAGTATGTGTTGTTACTTGTATCTATGGTATGGATGTGAGCATGCAAGGGAATCAGGTGGCTGAATGGGATGCCAGCAGATAGTAGACACTTACAGATTCATAGGTTCATAGGTTGGTACTAGGCTATCAGCCCTAGGGCCTATACAAGCCTATCCCTAACAATTCCTGGATATTTCTTCCCACAATATTTACTTCCCTGGACCCCTGTCTAGCACGAAAACTGACACAATCCCTGGGGTGAATTTCCTATCCCCCAATCAATCGTCAAGGTTCCTTTTGAAGAAGGCCAAGGAGGCGCTCTACTTGACATGTATGGGCAGTCTATTCCAGAGTGTGGGGAGTCTCTGGGTCAGGAACCTATCCCTCCAGCATGTTTTGTTCATTGTGATGACAAGGTTTAGATCCCTGGCGCATGTGGCTCTGAGTGATTGGGATTTCTTTAAGTGGAGCATATCCAACAGCTCAGGGTTTGACATGGCCTTGTATGTTAAGCAGAGATCACCTCTGAGTAGATGATATGCCACAGAGTATAGCTGGAGTTTTTTTAGGTGGTCAGCACAGGGCATCTGGTTTAGGCCTGTGACTCTTTTAGTGAGGTATTTTTGTGGCCTTTCCAGCTGTTGCAGATGTCTTGTGAGGTACATACAAAATGGGGTGTTGTACTCTATAAAGGGTCTAATGTGGGATGAGTACAGTGGGACAATGACCTCCTTTTTTCTGGATGAAAAGCCCTTAGTGATGAGGTGTGTCACATAGAAGAATTTCCTGACTGTTGAGGCAATGTGGTTATCGAAGGTGAGACCACTGTCCACCTGTGGTCTCTCATCACACTTTCAGTGTTTAGTGTACTGCCACCTATGTGGTAATTCATGGGTACATGGTTTTTCCCAAATGGGATAACTATACATTTCTTGGTATTAAGCTTGAACCCATGGCTCTGGCACCAAGCATCTGTTTCTGTAAGGCCCTTTTGTAGAATATCTATATCATTTGGAGATTCAATAATGCCTCCCAGTTTGCAGTCATCTGCAAACTTTATTAGCCAGAGTCCCTTAGTGTTGGCCTGTAATTCAGAGAAGTAGATGCCAAACAAGAGCACTCCCAGGACTGAACCCTGAGGTACTCCACTTGTCACTTATCTGGAGCTGGATTTGGAGTCAGCCACTTTTACAGTCTGCATTCTGTCAGTAAGCCAGTTGGCAACCTATCGAGTGACGTAGGGATTTATGCCCAGCTTAGTAAGTTTATCTATGCTTTCAGAGTGGAGGATGGTGTCAAAGGCCTTGGTGAGGTCCATATAGGCTATGTGGACTGCCTTACCCTCATCCACAGCTCTGGAGACTGATTCAAAGAAGTCAATCAGGTTCAAGAAACAAGATTTGGCCATTCACGAACCCAATCTGGGTGGGGTCCAGTGTTTAAAGGTTGCCAGTGTCTTTGTTTATAAGTTCCATGATAAAGCATTCCATGACCTTGCAGATCAGGCTCGTCAGACTGATGGTACAGTAGTTCCCGGGATCCAAGGTGGATCCCCCTTGTACAGTGGGTTATCTGTAGCTGTGCATCACTCAGAGGGCATGAAGCCTGAGGTGAGGCTATGATGAAACATGACACTTAGGTGAGGTGCCAGTTCATTTTGTAGTTCATGTAGTACACAGCCCAGGATTTCATCTGGTCCTATGGATGCTGTATTCTTAGCTTTGGAGAGTGCGTTTTCTACCTGTGTGGCGGTGATTACCAAAATTTGACAATATTTTGGCATTGAGATGGGCCCTTTCGGGGTGAGAGGGGGATTGAAGTTGACACTAAATCGATTTGCTAGGATGGTGGCAATATCCTTGGGATCAGTATATTTAATGCCATTCTGTTGTAGCTCAGAGCAGATCTGAGCATTTCCATTTAGATTCTTGACATAAGTATAGAATGCCTTGTGGTTGTCCTTGGAATCTTTGGCAATTTTATTTTCATAACTAGCTTTGGAGGATTTTATGAGGGATCTCAGCTTCTTACTGAGGCTGGTAAGGGAGTTTTTTGCATCCTAGGATTTTCTTCTTTTCTGTAACAGTTTCTTCCTTCTGTTATATAGATTGTTTATATCAGGGGACCACCAGATCGGCTTCCTTTTTTTGGAGGAGAGCATCTTGGTTCTATTTGGGATTGCACGATTTATGCACGAGTGGATGTGCTCATACAGTGCCTTAGTGTAGGATTTAGCAGTTGAACTTTCAGCTCCTGTCTGCATGGGTGTCATGAAGTTTGTCACGTCTGACTTGAGTAGCATGAAGTTGGCTTTGGAGAAGTTTTTTTTACGGAGGTTTCCTTACTGGGGTGTGGGCAGGATGTGGATGTCAAGGGTGATTAGCTTATGGTCAGACATGACCAATGAGGGGGTGGCCACTGATGTAGAGCATCTGTCTCTCATGTTGGTAATGACCAGGTCTAAGATATTGGAGCCCCTGTTGGGACAATGGATTAGTTGATCCAGGGCATTGGAATTTATGAATTCCAATAACCATTGGGAAAAGGTGTTAATACCTGAGTAGTTTTCCCATTTAATGGCAGGGTAGTTGAAATCACCCAGTATTAGGGTGTTTGGTTGTATCTTAATATTTTCCAGTATGTTTAGAAAGGTATTGTGAGAATCTTGGATCAGGGTGGGGGATCTGTAGCAAGCTACAGTTTGGATTGCAGTCTTACCTAGTGTTAGTTGCACCTGGAGAATTTCAGATGCATTATGTTGGGCAACTAGCCTGGAGGTGTGAATATCCTTGTTGAATATGGCCACTCCTACACCTTTAGTGTTTCGGTCTTGGTTTGATGGCTGAAAAGTGTGGTAAGAGTTGTAGCCTGGTATTGCAGGGGTGCTCTCTGGATCCTTGAACCAGGTCTCTGTTACTGCACAGATATCATCAATGTTCTCCATTTTTAGGAGTGCCTTGAGAGAGTGCATTTTGAGGTTTAGAGTTCTAGCATTGAGTAGCATTATCTTCAGATTCTGCATGCTTGTATCTCGTATGGTGGTGGTTTTGTCCTTTGAACCTTGCCTAAAAAGGCACTATAGGGGTAGCAAGAGCTTTAGCCAGTAACCTGAATCCCAGGGGCAACAGGTGCAGATCATCTCTGGCAAAGCATTGTGGTTTGTCGATCATGTCATCCCAGGCAGACAGATACTGGATCTCCTTTGAATGTCACCAAAAGCTTAGCCAATTGTTGAAGTCAATCATTTTGTCCTTATACTGTGGTATCATTCTGGGAGAAGGCAGGATGCTACTCAGGGCTAAGGTCATACCTGACTGGGACACATGATCTGAGATGTAGTGTCAGCATGAGATCTGTAACAAATACTGGTGTCACCATAGTAGCCAGTACTACACATGGTGAAAAATCCCACTGCTTGAAATGTGCTGGGCCACATGTGTGTCCATATGACACACACATGCCAGTCAGGGAGGTTCACAGACCCAACAACAGTCACAGCCAGCAGGACAGGTGTAGACAATCACAAACAAAGGCTGTGCTAAGCCCACTGAATGATGCCTATGGGTAATCCCCCCAGGCCTACACAGACAGACTACATCAGGTCAGGCAATGGAATGTTAGTTCTGAAGGGTAGGAAGTCAGAAACTAATATGTAGGTCAATGAAATGTAAGACCTGTAGAACACTGACATGCCTCTAGTCAGTATGATAGTTTAGAAAACAGAATGAAATGGAGTACCTTACATACCTGTACAGTCATAGCAAATGTGTACAAGGTTCAGGTGTGCCCCCCAATCCTGTGTAGCAATGTAGTAACAGTCAGGTGTGCCCCCCAGTCCTATGTAGAAATATAGTAACAGTCAGGTGTGCCCCCCAATCTTATGTAGACATGTAGTAAAGGTCAGGTGTGCCCCCCTACCCTACTTAGACATGTAGTAACAGTCAGGTGTGCCCCCCGATCCTATTTAGAAATGTAGTAACAGTCAGGTGTGCCCCCCAAACCTATGTAGAAATGTAGTAACATGTATGTGTAGGTATAATACCAGTGGAGCACAGATGCCCAGAGGTGGCCAAGGTAGCAGGATAGATTGCAGCATTTGCACAATATGCAGGTATGTGTGTGCTAGGTTGGTGTGTGTTTCATATTGTGTGAGAGTGGTCAGTATGTATGCATGTTAAGGTATGACCTGGTGGCCATCACCCACTACTGCTGATAACAGGTCCAAGTCCTCACAACTGCAGTGCCAAAGACATTTCCCACTACTATAACACATGCTAGCAGTAAGCCATTGTAAATGTATGGTGGTAATATGTGTCACCCTCTGAAAGATTGACATAGCATGGCTGTTGGGCTAGACATACAAGCAGTACACAGGGGAAAGTACTCCAGACATACAGTATATAATGTGTAATTGTGAAATGGCCACACCCTTGGAATTGTACATTCAGGTATGCACCACATTATCTGGGCCTGTAGTAGTGGATACCGGTGTCATCTGGCCAAATGCTTGCAGATCACAAAGGTGGTAGGACTGATGTATTGGGAAACAGCTGCTATACCTGCACATGCCAGCATAACTGGAATGCCCCATGCATATCAATTCATCAGATACAAGTAGTGTCCATAGCACACATGCATCCAGCTCACCCAAACACCACCCACAGGTACCTCTCTGGTCGTAACCCTGCTGTTGGAAATGGATACAATATGACCACACCTGTATATGGCAATAGTGAATGAATGCAGCATGTAGTGCAGGTGTCCCATGCATGTGTGTCCCTAGCTGTAGGTAGCACCCTGCCAGCATCCACACCAACTGATCAAGACTGATTGAAAGTATTGGCATGAACACCTAGCATACCTATCCTGTCACCTCAGGGGGGTATAAAGTATGGCAGTTTGAGACTGTAGGACTGACAAAATGCAATGGCCTGCCACAGCTGGCCCACATCACCACCAAATGGCCTACAAGCCTCTGCCAAAGGTCTGTGTCTCACATGTCCTCCCAATGCATGTTATGTCATGGATACCCAAATAACAACATACACTCCACATAAGCCATATGCAAGGCCATGTGGACAAACCACAGTAACATGTCCACCATGTCCCACTGCATGAACTGTGGACCAACACCAAAACACAGCTGTGATGAAGTGATAACCTTAGGGAAAGTATCAGAGAATGTATGCATAATGTATGGAAGAGGATAGAAAAAGAGAGGGTGGGGTGGGAGCAGGGCAGCATGGAATGTGCAAGGTCTGACACACAGCTGTGTGCACAAACTATCCCTGGCTGCAAACACATAAATGGGTGGCTACAAACCTGCCCATACACCACAATAGGGGTAATGTCCTGACTCATGGCCCTGCCTCTGGGTAAGTTGTGTGAATCTGTACAGCTGTAAGGTATTGCCACAGCAAGATAAGGCCATACTGTCATGTCGATAGATGTACAAGTATGGGAACCTTCACCAGCACTGTACCAGATACACAGACCCAGCAGCAAGTGTCTGCATCTCCCCCTCCAGAATGGCATAACTTACCATGAATATGTAGGTGTCTGCCCACAATACCAGCCACAGCTGCAGTCACCCTTGTCCCCCAGGACATCACTGTGAGCAGGAATGTCCACCTGACAGTACTTGAGGACATAAAACATCACAGTGTATAACAGCACACATGTCTGAATATCTCTGCTAACACCAGTACCATGTATCAGAAGCAGCAGACACAATCACCTACAGTACACACTATCCCCTGCACAGATTGTCCCCATATTGCCAAATGATTTACAGATACCCTGCAGAAACAGTTTGCTACCTGTAGGTGTACAGCACAAAGGTCTGCACTGGAGTACAAACTACCTGGAATGGATCTACGCATTCAATACAGAAGGGCATACTGGGCATGCTCACACACTTAGAGAAATGAAGGCAATGTCAGACAACAACATACTGAAAGGTCATACTGGGCATGTTCACACACTTAAACAAATGAAGCCCATGTCTGCAAACAACAGTGAACCATACATATCTGACAGTTGCAGATGTCAGTGCATACACTCCTCAGTATGCACCAGTCATGCTTTGCACACACATTTGATAGGAATACTGACATTTATCCAAGGACAACACATTATAATAAGCCAAAAGTAGACATATATAGATGTGTGGAAGAGAGTGACTGTGACAAAGAGCCATCCATCATGAGGCCTGTCCCACCCAGCACACAGCCAAATGGCCATAACCACATGATGTGTAAATGTCACTCACTGTAGAAATTAGCCACTGGTATCCGTCAGCATGACAGACTAAGTGGTACAAGTGCTAGCTACAAGTCAGTAGTCATCTAGCAGCTGTATACATGTACCTGCAGAATATAACACTGCATGTCCCTGCATGTGGTGTGTCAACTTCTAGATGAATGGGTTATGGCCCATGCACACACACTTCCCTCCCTATAGCCACACTATGACAAGCCTGCTGATGTCATCCACTTTGAAATACACCTTTGGGAATGGAGTAGCCCATTAATCTCAGTGGTGTGTCCTAAAACTGTGTAATGCTGTAGTGAGATTAACTAGTTAGGTAGGAGTTCTAATCCCAGACATGACAATTGTGTGTGTGTGTCTCTGTCTGTGTAGGGAGCAATTTCTTTTAGGCTAGTCACACTCACTACAATTCAAATGTCCTACATTGGCAAGGCTGCTGATGTCATTCACTGTGAAATACACCTTTGGGAACAATTAGCCCAGAAATCTCCTTGGTGTGTCCTATAACTGTGTAATACTATAGTGTGATACACCTAGTTAGGTAGCAGCTCTAATCCCAGATATGGCAACTGTGTGTGTTTGTGTGTCTCTTTCTGTATAGGGAGCAATGCTTTTTAGGCTAGTCACACTCACTACAATTAAAATACAGTACTTTGGCATGGCTGCTGATGTCATTCACCATGACATACACCTTTGGGAAGGTGGAGCCCAGTAATCTCTGTGGCACGTCCTATAACAGTGTAATGCTGTTGTGTGATATGGTACTCTGGTAGGGGTCATATCCCCAGACATGGCAAGTGTGGATGTTTGTGTGTGTGTTCATTTGTTTGTGTAGGAGCAATGCATATTAGGCTAGTCACATTCACTACAGATCAAATGCCCTACTTTGGTAAGGCTGCTGATGTAATTCACTGTGAAATACACCTTTGGGAAAGGTGTAGCCTAATAATCCTTGTGGTGCATCCTATAACAGCGTAATGCTGTATTGTGATATAGTACTCTGGTAGGAGTTCTATTTCCACACATGGCAAGTGTGGATGTTTGTGTGTGTGTTCCTTTGTTTGTGTAGGGAACAATGCCTTTTTAGGCTAGTTACACTCACTACAGCTCAAATGCCCTACTTTGGCAAGGCTGCTGATGTCAGTCAGTCTGAAATACACCATTGGTGAAGGAGTACTCCAGTAATCTCCATGGCACGACCTATAACTGTGTAGTACAGTAGTGTAATAAACTAGTTAGGTAGGAGCTCTAATCCCAGACATGGTAGGTGTGTGTGTCTGTGTCTCTGTGTTTGTCATTCGTATCCTGTGTGGAGGTGGCTTTGAGTGTGTAACAACTGGAGTCATTGTAGAGTCGGTTTTGTAAATTTCTTATATGGTGGTCCTATTATATGTCACAATGTCCACCTTACAGGAATAACAGATGTGAAATAGCCAAGAGACTGGGGTGCCAAGCCATACCCCTACGTGTGACATCAAGGCCTGGTGAACAAAGTTAGCAACCCTTGTATTACCCAGAGAACTCTCTCAACCCATGTCTCATACACAAACACACTTGCATAGGCAACAACCGCTATGTTGGTAGTACCCCGCATATTGCCACAGATAGTAACCATTGTGTGACTGTGGTGGACTACAGAGGGCATGGCACCCTGTCCATCAGTACAATAGTCACCTACATGCAGACAGTGCACCTTCACTATGTTCCCCACTGGACACCTGCAACACCTGTGGTGCCATCAAATGTGACCCACAAAGGACATGCTATGTCTTAAATACATGCCCTGTATGGACAGATGCCACTGACACCAGGGAATACCTGTATCATGCTATCAATGTAGGTGCAGAGCCAACCTGCTGTCCATTACCAGTTCCCACCACATGTGGTCAGGACTGGCACATCTGATGATAACAATCTTTACACACAACATGGGCCAGACACCCCAGGTAAAGATCCACATGTCACTGTACCTGCAAGTTGGACGTGTGCACATCCCAGACACCATTGATGGCATGGACTAAACAACACATACATGGCAAGCAATGCACAGCAATGGCCACACACAATAGTTACCCAGGTGACTGGATGGTGAATACAATA